>NW_006160015.1:2672174-2789610 GCF_000334495.1 Tupaia belangeri chinensis
TTTTTTGAGAGGTTTTTTTGCTATAGGGCGTGTGCGCTCGCCAGACAGACAGAGAGAGACAGAGAGACAGAAAGCAGGAAATCACCCCCCAGGGGGGATGGTCACGCCACAATCCCTTCTCCTCTATTCTCCTCTCGGGATCTTGGGCGCACACGCACACACGCCCAGCATGAGTTTAAGCCACCGGGCCACCGGGTTCGGGACTCGAACCGCGGTCGACTACGTGGGAGTCCAGCGACATAGCCATTACGCTAACTGCTGGTCCTAGCCATTTTTTTTTTTAAATACTTATATATGTAGCTAATGATAGAAAAAAGAAGTTATTTTTTGTTTAATTTGTAAGGATGATATTTAAGTATGTGTCTCAGTTTGCACATGTAGATACAATTTACTAGTACTCTTTTTTTCTCTATATTACTATGTTTACTTAGCTTCAATAAAATCATATTTGAGAGTTTTTCTGACTAAATCAGATCTCACATTAAATTTCTACTCAGTCTTCACTTACTATCGTCATAATTCTTGATACAGATAACTTCATATTATCACCTAGGAAAAGTACCACAAAAACTGAATTTGACTATTTCTTCATTGCAAAACGAGATATTTTAAAACTAATTAAGTTACATTATGAAAAGCTAATACATTCTTTGCTTTGGGGGTCTTTTTTACTTTGCCATTTTTTTGTTTTATTTCAGTTTTGGAGTATTCATCTTAGGTCTTTTTTTTCTTTTTTGAGAGATTTTTGCTATAGGGTGCGTGCACTTGCCAGAAAGACATAGAGAGAAGACAGAGAGACAGAAAGTGTGTGTGTGGGGGGGGCGGGGGGGGGATGGCCACACCGTAATCCCTTCTCCTACATTCTCCTCTCAGGATCCTGGGCATACATGCACACACACTCGACGTGAGTTTAAGCCACTGGGTCCAGGACTTGAACCTCAGGCGACTACATGGGAGTCCAGCAATATAGCCATTACGCCATCTGCCTAGTCCCATGCTTTTGTTTCATTACAAGGATAAAAATGGAAGGATGTTAAAACTGAAACAGCTTTTGGGACCAGCGGATGGCATTATGGCTACATCGTTGGACTCCCGCATGGCCGACCATGGTTCGAGTCCCAAACCCAGAGGCTTAAAAATCACACCAGGCATTTGTGTGTGCACCCATAATCCTGAGAGGAGAACGGAGGAGAAGGGATTGCAGTGTGGCCAACCCCCGAGAGGGTAATTTCTCCCTGTTTTTCTGTCTCTCAGGCTAGCGTATGTGCCCTATAGCAAATATTTCTTTAAAAAAAAAAACAGCTTTTTTTAATCTCTTATGTAGACCCTACCTCATGCATGTAAAAATAATACTTAGAATAATGTCAAAACACATACAGAAAGAAGAGTAGGGCAAACCTTCTTAATAATTATGTAGCTTCACAGCCCTGTAATGATATGTATTAGGGATTAGTCTGTGAACTACTGAATCAGGACAGGACAGCTAAAGTCAGTCAGAAGCCTGAAATCCAGAGGAGACAGCTCAATTCTGAACTATGGGAGGCTCCAGTGTTTAAAGCAGCAGTGTCTTCTGACAGTTACTTAGTTAAAAAAGAATCCTGTCACTATTCCTCAAACTTCCAAATGGATGATACTATGATCATTTTGTTTTTTTCAGATTTTTTCTTTATTTTTATTTTTATTCTCATGGCTAAATAGGCATGTAATTGCAGGACACACTTAATCTGTTGCTTAATTCCTAAATTTGTTCTATTATAGATCATAGGAGGCTAAGAAGCAGCTACTCTCTGGGTTTCTAACTGGTCCAGAACTTTCAAGAACTGTTTTCTTTACTAGTGTTAGAAGTAAAGTAAATATGGAGACCAAAGAATGGTGTAATGGTTATGTCACTGGACTCCCTGTAGTTGACAGTGGTTCGAGTCCCAGACCCAGTGGCTGAAAACTTACGCTGAGTGAATGTATGCACAAAATCTGAGAGGAGAATGGAGGAGAAGGGATTACTCCCTGGACATCCCCCTGGGGGAGTGATTTCTCTCTCTGTATCTCTGTCTCTCCAGTGAGTACACACACCCTATAGCAAAAATCTCTCTTCAGAAAAAAAAAGTAGAAGTAAATCTGAGTGCCAGCTGTTGTTGTGGTGAAGGTAGCTAGATCCCTCATGGCCAACGGTGTGGTTTGAATCCCAGAAATGGAGGCTTGAAAAGCACAGTGGGTGTGTGTGCGTTTGTGCTGAAAATCCTGAGAGAAAAGTGGATTATGGTGTGGCCGCCTCTGCTTCGGGGTGATTTCTCACTTTTTCTCATTCTCTCTCTGGTGACCACATGCACCCTATAAAAAACTTAAAAAAATAAAATAAGTATATCTGAAAACAACACAGTAAAACTCTGATGAGCTTAGAGTATCCACAAAAACTCAGAGATGTTCAGTATCAGAAGTTTGGAGGTTTCTATGTTGTGTTCTCAGTCTCTCTCCTTTTCCCTCTTTCTCCCTGTCTTCCCCTCATCATGCTTAACAGCTCGTATATCCTTTTATAATGTGAAGGAGCTGAATATGTCTTTGCTTCTGACTGAACTTGAATTTAATGAATTCAATGCTGTGTTCTAGATGTTTGATTTCCCCTCACATCTGAAACCTGCTAAGTATTCAGTGAATGGTTGATTCATTGAATCTTCAGTTTCCGGCACTGTATACATTCAATCCAGTTTGGTAATCAGGAGAAAAACATTTATATTTACTTTAACTGCTATGCTCAAAGTCAACTTTTATTTCTTGCATTGCCAATTAGTATTTACTCTAACAAATGTGTATATTCTCAGGGTTCACAAGTGTTCCTATTGCATGAGAGTCTTTCCATGCTTTCATTTCCTGAACATCAGCTAATGGATAATCATCAACCATGAGCATAAGTCTGTTCCCCCATGGATCTAGTCAAAGAGTGCTAGATAAAGAGACACAATTTTACTTCTTTTGTGATGATATAAAACAATATCTAGAACCCCAATCCAGACCAGGGTGTATACATACTAAACCTACAGCACAAGAAAAAGATACTCAGACCTTGCCTACATCTCTTTAGATTCTAAATGGCAACTGGATTTCCCGACTGCACATATGAAAATTCTGAATGGTCCATCTTACAGTCTTGAGTATAACTGTGAGCATTAATATCACAGTTCACAGAACAATGGGAACTGTCTGTATAAACCCTTCAACACCATACGGCAGAGGAGGTGATGTTGAAGGAAAAACTAGCATTACAGACTTTGATCAACAGCAAATTTTTTTATCTACCAGCTGGGAAAATCTGTTGCATTTATTTAAGCCACTGTTATTTTGGATTTGTTGTCACTAGTGGATTTTATATAATTCCTAGTAGATGAGTAAATGTGGAAGGAAAGCAGTTATACAAGAGAAATAAAAGACTGAGCAAGTTTGAGCTTTGACTGAGAGAGAAGAAATACCCAACTAATGATAGATCCAGGAATTAAATATTTTAGGATTAGTACCTTTGACACTGTCCTTTTCAGTTAAAGTTTACAAGCCATGACAACAAAAATTCTTCCATGACCTTTCCTTCTCTGTATCTCCCAAACAACAGATGGGTAACTTGTACTCACCTCTCTGCTTCTAGAGAATCTTGTCAGAACATCTGGAACTAATCACTTTATATTAGGATTGCTGTGTCTGTTTGTCTTCTGGCTTAGAATTTGATCACTTTGAATGTAGAAACTGCATTCTTGAATCCCACTGACTAACAATAAATATTTGTTTAATCATGCACAAAAATGTGTATTTCATATTTTCTTTGTGGGAACGTCCTACTCTGGTTACATCTTAGAAGAGTATGGGCCCCATTAGTGCAAGATGAAAGTAAAGAATGATTAGGGATGAAGCTGTTTTTATCCAACACCATGGAAAATATCAAGTTCAATTGTAATCACCCAAACTAAAATGATCTATAGAATTTACTCTGGGAATTCTCCAAATTAAGAAAGTATCCTGCATTGCTATTATAATCTTAAGGGGAAATGGAAGAAAAAGAAGGCATCATTTAGTATATATTTTTTGAATAAACAACAAGAGACTGGGCTACATGGAAAAAAATAAAGAGAAATAAAACATTTGAAGATAGTGACTGCAATTTTTGTGACTCCACTACCATGACTAAATCGCCAATGAAAATAGCTACCAAAGGAGATGACTGACAACTAAATTTATTAGCAAACATATGAGACTGTGAAATGATTTAGAGGAAAATGGAAGAATGCGTTATTTTTGCATTAGCTTAAGTGCATATTTTATGCGAGCTCCACAGAGAATGAGGAAAGAAAAAGGCTTAGGTTGGTGAATGAGTATTTGAAAGCAAAGTTAAACCAGAATATAGAAATAAGCAGCCAGATTTTTCTCATTTTTTAGCATCAGAAAATTATGCAAATAGCTGTAGCATTTTCCCTAATAAATTCCATTTCTTATGCCACTGACATGATTTGAATATAAAATTGAAAATTATATTTTCCCAAGTTTGTTATTTTAAGCAATTTTTTTATTTATCACAAATTAATAAAGCAGGCTCTCCCAATCCCCCAAAAGACAAACATCTGAATGATTAATTCTCCCACTAAATAGTAAATTTTTTTATAGATGAAAAAATATGGGGTATTTTGTATTTGCATAAGAAAACATTCATATACTTGGAGATACGTTGTACTAAGAAATTTTACAATGGGCTCATCAGATAAGAAATAGCAATTAACACATGCTCACAAATAACTATGTATTCTATAATAGATTTGAAGTTTTGCTCAGGAATCAGTGACCAAAGATAATGAAGATTCCAAACTCAGGAGATAAGGACTTTTCAAGATGTTTCAAAAAGATCTGCAAACTCAGATATCTTTTTTTTATTTAAGAACAAGATAATAAAATATTACTCTGAATTAAAATCAAGCCAGAGGGCAAAATATTTGAGGTAACAGAAAATAGTTATGGAAATGTGTTCAGTTAGCATGTGCCAGTAATGGTCAAAATCCCTAGACACAGAGCCTGAGACTCTTGTACAAGTGATTTATAGAGGTGTGGTTTCAGAAGTGAGAGACAGAGTAATGAAAAGAATGGAGATGGTTTCAGTTACATCCCAGAAGGAGCTCCAGTACAAGAACTGCTCTAGGGGGTAAATCCTACCCTGAGAAAAGGGACCAGTCATTTTTAACCCCCTCATTTTCAAATACACAAGAGACTATAGTGTTCTCAACTGGACTGGTCTGAGAAGTATCCCATGTTAGGTAAATTCTCTTTATAAGCCAAATGATGTATAGCGATTAAAAGTTTGAAAAAAAAAGTATTAAATAAATAAATTCTAAAAGATAAACAAAAGAAAAAGAAAAAGAAGAGAGACAGTGTAAGATATAAAAGTCCTCATTGTCTATTCAATGCAGCAGTTCGTCTCCATCAACTCGAGGGAAAGGAGCAGAGAGAGGTATAACTTCTCGAACTAGACGGCTCCTGTGGCTAAGGGTGTTCTTGCATAGAAAGCTGTGCCTGGGAGGGTCTAGCAGAACCTGTCTGTAAAGGGGATCTGGGTGAAGCACCAATACCAATCGTTGCATAATCAAGTGTGTTTCTAGTATATGGAACACAGCTTTGCTAAATTCTTTCTGGGCTCTATTTAGGAGATCATAAATTGATATATCCCATCACTATTTTACCCACTATCTAGAAATAAATCAGGGGGAAAAGATCAAAATACAAAGCATCCTTTATAGCTCAGCAAAACACAGATAGCGAATTAATAGTTTGCTCAAAAATCTAAAATTTTGGTAGAAGGGCTGATTTCATTGATTCATTTTTCCATATGCACTGAGCCATATGGACACCTCATTTGCATTGATTTTTTTTTTTAATTTGCTATGGTGACAACCCATTAGAAAAGGGAGGAAAATCTCAGTTGGTTCAGGCACAAGCTAACTGCATGGTGGATTTTATGAAGTGTTATAATAATATTCTCAGACTTCTATTTGTTGTGTGGGATCTCTCTTGCTCCAAATCCTTTAGAAAGTGGAAAAAGAGGTCCTCTGAAAACCAGGAAGGGAGTTTTCCACACTTTGATGTAAGTATTTGAAGTATGTCATAGCCTTCCTATGACTTGGTTTCTTCATTTGTACATTGAAGGGTTGACTCTGTACTATAATAGTTTGTAAGGGTTGTTTTTTTGTTTGTTTAAGTCCTGTCATTTTGAGAGGTCTGTTCTGCATAATTAATCCGGTTTATATTCATCCTGGCATCTGATTCGTAGTCCTAGAGAGCTGGACTTCTTTATCTATCTATAGCTGCCCTAACACACAATTGCCAAGACATGGAACCAACCTTAATGTCCACAAACTGATGAATGGATTGGAAAAGTGTGGTATATATACTCTATGGAATACAACTCAGCCATAAAAAATAACAAGACCCTATAATTTGATAGAAAGTGGTCTGATATGGAGGATCTATTGCTGAGTGAAGTAAACCAGGTTATAAAAGAAAGATATTGTATGTATCCACATAATACATACCGACTATCCGCACTCTATGGTAGAGAGCGAAAAATTGGAGGACATAAAAGCAGTGAAGGTACTTAATGAGAATAGGACAATATGGAATGGGGGAGGTGAAGAGAAGAGGATAGAGAAAGATAGCAAGAGAACAATAGAGAGGCAGGACGGTAGTGAGAATCAGATATGGCTTATTACCTGTTGATGATGACATGTATAGTATTCTCAACTGGATTGAGAAATAAATCAGGGGGAAAAGATCAAAATACAAAGCATCCTTTATAGCTCAGCAAAACACAGATAGCGAATTAATAGTTTGCTCAAAAATCTAAAATTTTGGTAGAAGGGCTGATTTCATTGATTCATTTTTCCATATGCACTGAGCCATATGGACACCTCATTTGCATTGATTTTTTTTTTTAATTTGCTATGGTGACAACCCATTAGAAAAGGGAGGAAAATCTCAGTTGGTTCAGGCACAAGCTAACTGCATGGTGGATTTTATGAAGTGTTATAATAATATTCTCAGACTTCTATTTGTTGTGTGGGATCTCTCTTGCTCCAAATCCTTTAGAAAGTGGAAAAAGAGGTCCTCTGAAAACCAGGAAGGGAGTTTTCCACACTTTGATGTAAGTATTTGAAGTATGTCATAGCCTTCCTATGACTTGGTTTCTTCATTTGTACATTGAAGGGTTGACTCTGTACTATAATAGTTTGTAAGGGTTGTTTTTTTGTTTGTTTAAGTCCTGTCATTTTGAGAGGTCTGTTCTGCATAATTAATCCGGTTTATATTCATCCTGGCATCTGATTCGTAGTCCTAGAGAGCTGGACTTCTTTATCTATCTATAGCTGCCCTAACACACAATTGCCAAGACATGGAACCAACCTTAATGTCCACAAACTGATGAATGGATTGGAAAAGTGTGGTATATATACTCTATGGAATACAACTCAGCCATAAAAAACAACTCTGGCATTTGATAGAAAGTGGATGTATATGGAAGATTTACTACTGAGTGAAGCAAGCCAGGCTATGAAAGAGAGACATGGTATGTCTCCACTTAACAAATACTAAATGTCCACATTCTATGGTGGAAATTGAGAGATTAGTGAACATAGAAGCATTGAAAATGGTTATAGATTCTGGAGACAATGTGGAAAGAGGATGGGAGAAGGGGCAGAGTATAAGGAAATAAATTGAGGAAAATAGAGAGGCATGACATTTGAGAATCAGATATGGCTTATTACCTGTTGATGATGACATGTATAGTATTCTCAACTGGATTGATCTGAGAAGTATTTCATGATGTGTAAAGTCTTTTTACAAGCAAAATGGAGGACAGCATTTTACGTTTCCAGTTTTCTACCTGGTTTTACTGCTACTGATTGTACTTACACCATAAGACACTCACTGTCTAGACTGATAATTACTGAAGCACCTTGTTCAATGAGATGAGTCCATTGATTTCACATTTGAAGGCCACATCAATGCCAAGTGGCTACGGAATGCTTGCCTTCTGTTCCTGACTTGCCACAGGCTAGTAGAAATCAATTCATGGCCTGATCTAAATTGCAAACTACTCTTAGGGCAGCACTTCTCTATCATTATTGATTCATACTCCAGGAGTAAGAAAGAGCTTAGGAAGATGAAAATGACCTTAATCATTTAGTACGCTAGCCTTAGAAGAGTGATCTATTAATCAAAAAATGTCTTCATTCTGCTCAATATGGTAGCCACTAATGATCTGTGGCTATTTAAATTTATATTAGTTAGAGAGAAAAAATCAGTCACACTGGCCATATCGCAAGTACTCCATTGCCATATGTGGCTAGTGGCTACCATATTGGAAAAGGCACACATAGAATGTTTCCATCAACTCAGAAAATTCTATCAGCTAGTGTGGCCCTAGAACCAATACTCATTTTTCTGCAGTTTGGAGCACTTGCTATAACATAGTCTACCATTGTCATCATATCATATTTATCTTCTGGTTAATCAACAAAGATTCGTCCATCTTCTCATCAATGTTGTATCATTATTTAACCTAATTATTCATATGGCACTATTACTGACATACCCATTCAAAATAAAGAAAATAATTATTAGTGCATGTACTCAAAGTACACAGGATCTAGTTAGGTATTAAGAGATTAAAAATAAAAAGTGGTTTTAGCTATATCTTAAATAAATTATGTTGACACGAAGTCTCATTTTCTTAGGCTAGATAATGAAATGAGGTTATAAGAAAAAATCAACTGAGGAGATGAGGTGAACACTGTAGATTAGAAAAACCAAACAGTCCACACTGAAGGGTCAGACTAAGCTGGCCTTCGAGAAGGATAGAATTTAACTGAGAAGAGAAGAAAGAGAATATACTCCTATGTGTGTGTGTATTCACAACTTGATCTATATTTATATACATATTCCTATTTCAGTACTGGTTGTATTTGAAGATCATGTTCTAAAATTCTGAAATGACACTGTTAAAATAAAAAGTAAATCCACGTCGTATGTCACCTTCAGACTTAAAGCAGATAAATTTTGGTGTACCTCTGAATAAAAGAATCCTCCTGTATTTCTTTATCATTGTGGTGATGCAAAACAACAAGAATTTGTTAATCAGCAGTTCCAGAGAGCAGAAGTCCAACAGGAGAATCACTAGGCTAAAATCAACATGTTGGAAGAACTGCATTCCTTCTCAAAGCTTTAGTGGAGAATCTCACTATCTTGAACTCCCAGAAGCCGCCTGCATTCCCTGCCTCCTGGCCTTTTTCTCCATGCTAAAATCCAAGAGTAGCTGCTTTAGCCTTCCTCGCAGAGCATCATCTGACCTCTTCTGCCTTCGTCTTCCGCTTTTAAGGACCCTCATGATTACACTGCGCTCACCGGGATAACACAGGATCATCTTCCTGTGTTAAGGTCATCCAATTAGCAGCTCCATGGCTACTTATTTTTAGTATAAAATGTTTTAGACAGTTGCCAAAGCTCTGCATTCCTTTTGTTTCACTAATTACCCAGGAAGAAAAGCAAATAATTCCATGTTCACATTTCTTATTGTTACTTTTCAATAGCTCTGGATTTTCCTTTTGTCATGTATCCCATTGCAATCTCAGGGAACTGCACAGGACACAGAAGTCCCCTCCAGGGACCAGCACAGTGCTGATGCTGAGGGAGTCAGTCTTAAGCAGGAGGCAGGAAGGATGTGGCTATTTCTAACCATGAGTTCTCTCTGATTCTGGACCACCAGTCATTAACATCAAGAGGTTATGTTTTTATTGATCTTCTTATATATCTAATAAATTATCCTTATTTATCTAACAAAGGAGATTTCCCTCTGCCCTGCCCCCACAAGAAGCTGTTGTTTTATACTTTAAGGGAACATTAAATATGCTAACAAGGTGCTCTAGTTCTCTCTAACAAGTTCTGTCATGAATCAAAAGGAAAATCAGCACCTATAAATGAAATAAATACGAATGAAGATATAGATAGTTGAGAGAGAGTATGTGCGTCTGTTTATCTGAAGGATCTTCAAAAAATTAATGGAGAATGTATATTATGAAAAAAGTATGGATTTCAAAAAGGTTTGCACCAAAATGAACTTGTACTTTAACTTCACTTTTCCATAGTTAAAAGTTCCCTCACGGAGTGTATATGTATACCTGTATGCTTAAATACGTATGCACATTATATACGTACCTGTGTACTTATATATCACACATATACACTTCAATATGTATGTTTATATATTCACACAGACATGCACCCCCTCTTGGAGAACCACAAAAACGACTTAGCTTGGTATGCCATTGTAAGTGAAATAATAAAGCACACAGGCAATGAACATTAATTCAGTAGCTGATCCTACAAGGAAACACACTCTGTCATCTGGTTCTTTTTCTGACAGGAAGCCAAATACAGCAACAAATGCAGGCTCTTTCAGATTTGTACTGTTTTTTTTTTTTTTTTAAATACTAAGATGAAAGTGTGATCTAGCTCAGAATAGGAGTCAAGTTTTTAAAAAGCTTCATTTGTAGGAGTGGTTGAAAACTACATAATAAAGTCAATGCACCACATACCTGGCTTTGCTGAAATCCACTGTGGGTGTTACTGTTTAAAAGTGGAAATTAATATCTCACCATCTGCAGGCTAGGAGCCTTCATTTGTTATAATATAACAGAATGCTCTATATTTGTTACAAGAAAAAAGAGGAAATACTGTTAGAGATAATTAAAATGTGGCAAATGTCTTGTTTATATTCTTTTGCTGTTTCTGATTTAGGGAATAGTGTCCTAATTAAGACTAAGCATAGAAATATGGGTATTAATTTCAAGTAATTAGGACCCCACAGGCTGACAAATAATCTCTTGGGGCACACAGAAGGCTGCAGGAGCCCATGGTTCCCCTGTCAGAAGTGCCAAGTTGCCTGAGAGGACCTGAGCAGATGAGAATCAGTTGTTCTTTCCAGGGTGAGCTGGAGCTAGGCTGCCCTGAGGTTGTAGTCAATGCATCCTTTGGTGCCCTAGAAAAGTGATTCCAGTTTACAAAGGCTTCTCCGAGACCAGCAGGTGGCATGGTGGTTAAGATGCTGGACTCCCACATAGTCAACTACAGTTCGAGTCTCAAACCTGGTGGCTTGAAAATCACTCCAGGCATGTGTGCGTGCATGACCAAAGTCCTGAGAGGAAGGAGAAGGGATTGTGGCATGGCCATTTCACCTGAAGGGTGATTTCTCATTTTCTATCTGTCTCACTAGTGACAAAAACCTAAAAAAAAAAAAAAAAAGAAAAAGACTTCTCTTCCATTTTCTCAGACTTCCAGCTCTAACATCCCTTCACACATATCTTTAAAAATTGTTACATGGAGCCAGACATTGGTGAAGTGGTAAAACTTGACACACCTGGAGGCTGACCCGCATGAGAAAGTTCAAAGGTTAGGCCCAGAAACCTCCCTGAGTCCACTGGGCACATGCGTACTGGGGCTGAGGATGGATCAGGGTGTTAAGATCCCATCTCTCTCTGTGTCTCTCTTGCTTATGAAAGAACAGAATAAGTAAACTTCTAAAAAATATGGTCACCACTATACTATTTAATCACTTATATTAATTTGTAGGTTTTTACACAAAAATGCTTTTGTTTTCCTTTATGTCCTTATATAGAAATCTTTGGTTTATTTTTCTAACCCTTCCTAATTTCAACTTTAAATGATTAACATGGTTACAAAAATAAACAACAATCACAAACCCATAAACCAACAAGTGTGTGCCTTACGATGTGGAAGGGCTACAATTAGCATATCTAATAATATTTATATGAACCACAGTATGATGCATAACGGATCTGAGGGTTTTATCACACATGAATGAACATTCTAATATATTAAGATGACATAGTTCTGGTAGCAGCCGAAGAGCCAGGGAAAGAATATATTTTGGAGTTGAATACATGTGAACTGTCAGGGCAGAAAAAAGGCAGCTAAGTTGGCCCTATTGAAGAAGGCTGGAATCCTAGGAGGGCCACCTGAAAATTGCATTTAATATGCTAACACTATTACGAGAATATTTCTATTCTTCCCATAAAGGTCTTGCTAACAGTAATTAAATTTTAAGACAGTCAGATCTGGAAAGGAATAAAAATACAGTGAAAATATGATTACGAAGGCTAGAGGAGGCCTTCCCTTTCAAGTACTAATTAAAAGAAATTGAATTTTGGCTACTCAGGGACACTAAGGCTAGCCATGTCTCTATTAAATTATAGCTAATCACACCTAAGTTCTTAAAAATCTAATACATTTAACATCAAAATGCCTTGGGCTTGGGAAATATGTAAATGACATGATGATTTAACTGTACCTCATCTATAGCTTTGTACAGAATGAGTAAGGAAAAGCATATGAACCAGGGTCAGGAGAGCAGGCGTGGAAACACAAAGTACCGGGTAGTTGTCAGAATTATGATTGTGCAGTTTCCAAAAAGGATTCATTTGTGCCTAGATATTGAAAGTTTTAAAAAACTAATTTTCTTATTCACGACCAGCAAGCTTGATTTTTATAACAGCATTTTTTTGGGTAATCACCTGTTCTTCTAATCTTAATCCAGCTTGTCACTCACTAATAACTTGAGGACAGTCTGGAATGGCCAGCTGTGCTCCCTTACCAGGACCCTGCTGCAGTCTGAAGTTTCAGTTACTAAGAATTAATGCATAAAACACTCAAGGAGTCCCTGAAGTAAAATTCTGAAGGCTTAAAGCAATAAAACACTAACGTAACACATCTTGGGCAAACGTCTAATGTGACTGGGGCCAGCAAGGGGCGGGGAGGTTAAGTTGGCTGAATGCCACGAGGGTTGACTCTGTGGTTGGAGTCCCCACCCCGCAGCCTAAAACACATGCTAGGAGCATGAGCACATGTCCAAAATCCCAAGAGGAGAACGGAGGAGATAGAGGACTGTGGCATGACATCCCCCCTGGGAGTGATTTCTCACTTTGTCTCTCTGGCTTCAGCAAGGGCAAATGCACAACAGTAAATTTAAACAAGAAAGAAAGTCTAATATGATTTTATTAATACTTCAAAGATTTAAAAATCCCACTTTTTCAGTTGATTGATTTCTTTCTTCCATGAACAAGAGTCATAAAGAAAAGGGTAGAGAGACCTGGTAGGCACCCAAACAGGGTTTTAATGCCATGTGATCCATTCCTAGCTTGTCAGCCCCAAATCGTGGGCACATGCATGCCCAGTTTGCTCAGGGACGTCACTGCATATGAACTTGGAACTTTCCCATGTGGGTCAGACTTGCAGAACATTGTGTCACCATTGCAACACTATCTGGTCCCTGGATTTTTAAAAATGTCATAGTATCAGTTATCATTATTTCAGAGGCAGTCTATTATAGAGCAGCGGTCCCCAAAGTTTTGTGTATATCACAGACCCCAGGATGACTTGTTAAGATAGATTGATGATGGGCCTCAATGCCAGCAATTCTGACTCAATAGGTCTAGGGGAGTCTGCATTTCTAACTGATTTCAAAGTGATGCTCATGATGCTGTTTCAGGGACCACACTTTGAGAGCCACTAGCAGAGCAAATAAGAGCATAAGTTTCATAATTAGAGAGAGTTAGGCTGACCTGACTTTGCCATATGTTGGTTTTATGACTAGTTATTTAACTTCTCTCACCTTACTTTCTTAATTTTTTTAAGAATTACTTTTAATTTTATTTGCTATTTTTATTTTAATTTAATATACCATAGGGCACGTGCACTCACCAGAGAAAAACAGGAAGAGAAGGAAAGAAGGAGAGGGAGGGAAGGAAAGAGGGACAGGGAGAAAGTAAGCCGCCAGGTTTGGAATGTGAACCATGGTCAGCCATGTGGGAGTCCAATGTCTTTACTACCATGCCACCTGTCAGCCCCAGCCTTAGTGTTTTTTTTTTTTTTTTTTTTTTTTTTTGAGAGATTTTTGCTATAGGGTGCATGTGCTCACCAGAAAGACAGAGAGAGACAGAGAGATAGAAAGCGAGAAATCACTCCCTGTGGGGATGGCCATGCTGTAATCCCGTCTCTATTCTCCTCTCAGGATCTTGGGCATGCACGCACACGTGCCCTGTGTGAGTTTAAGCCACTGGGTCTGGGACTTGAACCGCGGTTGACTACATGGGAGTCAAGCGACATAGCCATTATGCTAACTGCTGGACCCACCAGCCTTAGTTCTTTAATCTATAAAATGAGGATGAAAGCAGCACCTATGTCACAGGATTTTTATACAGAATAAAGGAGAAAAATTCATGGGAGAGGCTTAGAATACAGTAAATGCCCAATAATAGTTAGTTCATATTTTAAACAGAATGTTGCAAAAACTATAAGGAAATGAATTAAAAGGGAAAGAAATGTATGCTTACTATTAGACATACCTTTCCTTTATAAAAAGGTATGTATCATTGGGTAAAGATGTGTGTATACTCAAGAAACAAACATTAAATATGCTGTTTACTACAGGAGGCTGACTGTCTTTTCTAATAATAATAAAAAAATATAGTTCAAGTTTCATGCTGAGGATAAACCCTTGTACGATGCCACTTAGATTTTAGGTTTTGTTTTTTTGTTTAACATTTCATCGTTATGCTTTGCTACATAGAAAATAATATACATTAATGTGTGTAAATACTTGCCGCAAATTAATATATTATGGACGTGTTGAGTAATGTTACAGTAGGTAAAAGAAATTATGAAAAGAAAAAAATGCAAAAAGCACTATTTCTGCATTTCGGGATAACAATTACATTGTTCTGACCCTTCTTCTGTATTCCAGGTTTTTTGTAGTTGGTAATAAATGGATATTATATTTTAATCACAGAGAGATCTTAGAATAAACATTTATAAAACAACACCAGGAGATCACAAAGTCTCAAGGCATCAAGCTGCTCAAAACCTTTCTACCTCACAGGGAATTAAGTAAAAGAGAGTGTCTGCGTGTTGGTGGGTGGGATGGAGGGCTGTCGGCAGGATACTCGGGAACCCGGAACTTCTCTTGGTACCATGAGTAAAAGAAGATAGTGTTTAACAATTAAAAAAGCAACTCAATACTCCACAGCCAGGAAACGTATCTCATGTGAGCCTATTAAAGGATTCAGAAAAAGCTGAAAGAAATGTATGAGGGGACGTCAAATGTTTGCAGAAAAATGGAATTAAAGGTTGAATTTATGTTAGTGTGAAGAGCTTTGAAGTCCACACAAAGTTTTCTCACAATATGCATTTTCTGTTCATTTTCTGAAGACCCTCCCTCCCTCAACTCCTGAGTCTACTTCTGCAAGGAGGGCAGTGGTGTTCACACAAAAGGACAGTTGTTTTGTAGAGAGCAGAATAATGGTTTTCAGAGGCTAGGAAAGGTAAGGGGAGAGGATAGTTAGTACATTCAAAACTACAGTTAGGAAGAATATACTGTAGTGTTCTATAGTCACAGTAGGGTGACTACAGTTATATATAATTTATTATATATTTCAAGATAGCTAGAAGAGAATTTTGAATGTCCCTAACACAAATAAATCATAAATGTTTGAGGTGATGGATGTATGTTAATTACCTAATTTGCTCATTAAACATTGCACATATGTATTGAAATATCACAACATACCCCACAATGTGTACAACTATTATGTGTCAATTAAAAATAATCATAAAAGTTAAAATAAGATAAATAAAAGTAAAAAAAAAAGTAGTTCTTTTTCTCCTTTGGATCACATATTATGTTGAGAAGTTGGTAAACATAAGAGAACATTCTTTTCAGTAAAATACTTCTCATATATATCTGGGAGCAAGAGTCAATGGTTTATCTAAAATTACACTGTTATGTCCCTGAATAAGTAAAATTAACATAAAATAATTAAAATAAGCTAAGTATTACTGAGAAGGAATTCATGTCTTTAAAGATGCTACCATTTTCATAAAACTTTTAAGTAAATATGTTATTTGTAAACATTCGATTCTTCAATGGCTATGTTTTGCTATTTTACCATAAATAGTAAAAATAAACAAAAAATAAAAACATTTTTTAAAGGTCTCCCCCCCCCCCACAGGGTGCATGCATTTGCCGAGAGAGACAGATAGTGAAAGTGAAAGATTACATCACACCCCCGGAAGATGGCCATGCAACAGTCCTGTCTCTTCCGTTCATCCCTAGAGATTTTGGACAAGCACACATTTGCACCTGGCATGAACTTTAAGTCACTGGATCTGGGACTTGAACCATGATTGGGTATGTGGGAATCCAGTGCCTTAATCATCATGTAATCTACTAGCCCCCAAACCTTCTCTTCTTTACAGGACAGCATGATTAATTAGATCATGCCATTCTCTTTGGCTCAGTTAACTATATGAAAAAACTCCTAATTATTCAAACTAGAAAGTTCTAACTCTTGTGTCCCTTGTAAATAGTTTTCCCAGTAGCAGACCGAACATTTTAATAGAAATCGTTCAGTAGAATCTTGACATTTGTTGATTTAACACTTATGAGATTTGACCAGGAAAGAGGGAGCCAGAGAGAGCAAGAAAGCACGTTTCACAACCAACAGAAATCTTGTATTTTGCTTAGATACAAATATGCAAGGCTTCCTAGAAGTCATTTAGCTAGTGATTAATTCCTGCCCAGCACCTGGAATTTCTATCTTATTGGAGGCAAGACCTTCTTCCAGTTCTTCAGAAGCTTTCAGGTATATGCTCTAATTTGAAGTGAGGGGAAAAAAGCTTGCAATAAGACATAACTTTTATATAATATGTTCATTTATTTTTTTTACCATGGGTCATTAGTAGCTTCCAAAAGCAGGGATGAGAACTAATAGTTAAGTGTCTACTCTGGATTTATGAGACATGACCTCATGAAGGTTTGCACAGTTCAACATAAAGCAATGGAAAATACCACACTTGGAAAACTCGAAAGCACATTAGGATGCAAAATATCTCTAGAAATGGTTGGTTTCTTCTCCCTGATTTCTAATGAGTATCCATTCTATTTATAAAGATCTCTGGGGACTTTCACAGCCTCCCCGAAGAAACTAAATAATGCCAAATGAAAAATCCATATATTTAGGAGCTATCCATCTCCATTCTTTTTCTTAGGCTTGCTCAATGGCAGTCATTGAAGACCTTGGACCTACTGGCTCTGCCTTGAGCCAATAAACCAGTTTTGCAAGCAGCTCAGTCATTAGATAACGGGTGACAAATAAATGTTGCCAATCCAGAGTGAAAAGTGCTTGGGGAGGGTTTACCATTTTGCTGCCAGGCTTCATTTGCCTAATCTGACCGGACCAAGCCTCTGTGGCTTTATTTGTAGGCTAGGGACAAGGGTTCTGCAGTCCAAGCTGGAACCCAGATACTTTGTTCAATTTGTCACCCAAGGTTGCCACTAAACTATTGGATATTCCTGCTTCCTAGCCTGAGGCTCCCTCTGTCAAGTTATCTAAGCCATAAAGGTCAAAAACTGAGAATTTGGGGACACAGTTTTGGGGAATGGTGATCATTTTTCAGGGCAGAGGGAGGGAGCAGTGCCAGAGTTCAGTGGTTTCTTTTGGGCTATTTCTTTTTGCATCTAACTTCTCTCTGTTGTAAGCCTGTTATGAAGGTCTAAACTTGCCTATGAAAAGACAAATGCCATGTTGGCTATGTGTCTTCTGTATTTCTGAGTTGTCACCATCATTCAGCTTAAATTTTTTTTTAAGAATTATTTTATTTAACTTTACTTATTCATCTACTTAAATTTGACCAGAGAGGAGGGACAGAGAGAGAGAGAGAGAGAGAGAAAGAGAAAGAGAGAGAAGGCAAACTGCCAGGTCCAGGACTCGAACCGCAGTTTGCCATGGGGGATTCCAGTGCTCTTAATCACCATGCTACCTGCCAGTCCATTAAATTGATTTTTTTAAAGGAAAAGACAGTCCCATAAGTTCATACTGATCTATAATTAATACATGTATTTTCAATGGATTTTTTTTGAGTGATTTTTGCTATAGGGTACATGTGCTCGCTGAACAGACAGAGAGACAGTGACAGAAAGCGAGAAATCACCCCCCCAGGGAAGATGGACACACTGCAATCCCTTCTCCTCCATTCTCCTCTTGGGATTTTGGGTACACACACACATGCCCAGTGTGTGTTTTAAGCTGCCAGGTCCAGGACTCAAACCACGGTCGACTGTGTGGGAGTTCAGTGAAGGAAACATTATGCCATCTACTGGTTCCTTCAATGGATTTTTATTATTAGTGTGGAAGATCTTCCTTTTGTTCTAAGTACAAAATTTTAACTTTGATCTAAAAGGGGATTTCAGAAAGTTAGTAAAAAAAATAGAAATATGAGTTTAAGTTGCTTCAAAAACTTTGGAATTCATGCATAGCTTTTCATAATACTAATTTTCCACCAAGTTTTTGATGGTTCTTTCATTAAAATTCTTTCAATGGCATTTTGTCATATTTATACAATATAACAAGAGGTTAGTGGTGATTGTCATACTTTTAAACAAGTTATATTTTAAAATATTATTTATAATTATTTTTCCTGGGTTTAAGCTGTGTTTATCTAGGGAAAATAAATTAGATAGGTTAAAAAAATCAAAGTTTATACCCCATATTTCAGTTTCCATCAAGTCTCTGTTATATAGAGAATTAAATAGAGAATAAAACTACTTTCTAGTTATTTTGCCAATAAATTACCTATTTTGGTGGGGTGGATAAGGTGCTGGGCTCTCAAATGGGAGTCATGGTTCAAGTCTCAGACCTAGTGGTCTGAAAATCATGCTGGGTGCATGTGTGTGTTGTGTGCCCAAAATCCTGAGAGGAGAATGGAGGGGAAGGGATTGAGGCATGGCCATCCACCCTGTGGGGGGTGATTTCTCACTTTCCCTCTCCCTCTCTTTCCAGCAAGTACAGGCACTCTATGGCAAAAACTTAGTAATAATTATAATATAAATACACAAATTACTCATTCAACAGTGGATCTTTTTAGAAAATTTCTATAGATATGTTCAGCCATGTTTGAGTCATGCAAAGTAAGAGTTGGTACCTTGGCTTTAAGGAAATTAAATAATGTATTTTGAGCTAAATCAGGGAGAAACACTTGATTTATTAAAGTCAAATGTTCTCATGAAATTTATTCTTAATGTTATTCATAATAGCCAAAAAAAAAAAGGCTTGTCTTAGAAATCTAATTTGCCGTTGGGTGACATTCTTTTTTTAATTACATGACTCTTACTCTGGATAACTGATTAATAAGTAATTATCAAAATGCAAGCTCTCATAGAAAAGATAGCTTTGTCACGCGGTATTTTCTTTCTTTAAAGCATGTTGAATATATACTGAAGAAATTAACCCAGACACGAAAGCTTAAGTTTCTGCATGTCTTTCCTTTGAGACTAAAATCTTTAACCATAACAGTCAAGTACTAGGCCTATTTCTCCGACGTATTGCTGTTGATAGGTGTTTCATACTAAGATTAGGTTGCTAGGGCACAGAGCAAGGCAAAAATCTACTTTTAAGTGGCTTTTGCAATTAGCACCTAATTAATGAAGTGAGACATATGAGTGACCAGAGGTGTCATGATCTGACACAGTATCATATCACTGGATGTCACATTATTCACTTAATCTTAGGCTTCTAGAAGCAGCAACTGTAGGCATGGAAGGATCTCCTTGCTGAGCTGAAAATATCCTGCTAAGAGAAAGGCATACGCCTGGGGAAAATGCACACAGTAAAAAGTGTAATTACATGAGACATGAGGTTGGCCATTTCAGAAAGACCAGAACAAACACTTCTTTCTGTTAGTCAACACTCAATTACTCTTCTCTGCCTATGCCTTCTTTTAACACGTCTAACGGGATAAAAGAATATTTCTCAATGTTTAAAAGGAGTTTATTTATTGAGAAAGAAAGACAAGCATCCTCAACAAGGTCACACTCTGCTATGCTCCCAACCTTCCCAGCCCAGGATCATGGACACGGGCTGGGTGTGTACAGATCGACCTGGGATCCAAACCTACAGTCTTCCATTTGGATCTAGATTCGCTTATATAGCATGTCACAGCTTAGCCACCAAGTCGGCCCAGTATTTCTCAATTTTTGCTTCTCAAATTTTTTTGTGTGTGTATACATACTCATTCCTCACACAGAACCATCCAGGTCCAACTCTTGATCATGACAGGTTGGTCAGGGCCATCACTAAAAGTATCACTAATCTGGTGCTGTTCCTAGAGGTTTAGTTTAGATACACATTCTGTTGAAGAGTAAACATAAGAATGAATATAAAGAAACCTTTTATGAGTCCCATTTTTTTTCCTTCAAATTTTCCTGCAGTGTTTGGCTCAATTCACCATGCAGATTTTAAGTCAATCTCTTGACTCAGCTGTGGAATGGACAGAATCGTATCTGATGAGAATCAGATACAATCCTGTTTATGGATGTCACTGGTTGATTACTGATTGCTTAAAAGTCTCAGTTTGTTCAGCTAAAAGGTCTTTGACTTTAAAATTCAGAAAAGAAGACAGGGAGGTGTGGAGGTGATGACAGTCTCATAGTTGGATTTGTAACTCAGTAATGTCACCAAGGAGCTTTATGCATTTTTGTTCTCTCTGATAGGGTATCTCTAGGGTATATTTCACCCTAACATTACCACATCATGTTGAGCATGATAGAGACCCTAAGTTCCCTTCTTTACATCTGGGGTGGGGTGGGGTGTCTCCTGTCACTACAGGGTAAATCAGAACCTTCTAAAGTCTCCATCAAATCTCTCTTCATTTCACCATCTTCTGAACCCATTCATGTGTCCATATATGAACCAATCACCAGAAACTTGGTTTTGCTGATAGAACCAATCCAATCAGCACCAAATTAAAATTGATGTTACCTTCACTCATACCATCTGGCTGCTAAGAAATTGGAAGGAGTTCAAACATAGCCAGGCAGATGACCACTATGTGTACATTTTTAGTGTTTCTGGGTGGTACTGGATTATTTTTCGTGCTTCTTAGCATCTTCTGAATATTTAGCATTAGAGAACTTGTCTAGTAAGAACTAATTTCCTTTAGGAGAAGACTGGCTGATCCTTTCAGGATTCAGAAATATTGAGAGAATACAAGAAATTAAACACCAAAGTTGAGCATAAAAATTTTTCAAGCCTACTAGTTACCAGGTCATTCCAAATAGTTATATACTAATTCGTAACAGCAAAGCATGTGCTAAACTCTAGTTTTCCATCTCTTTCTCTCTCTTTCTCTCTCTCCCTCTATACACACACACACACATACATGTATATGTATATATGATATATGTATTTGTGTATCTATGTATTGATCTGCCAATTTATTGATCTATCATCCTATTAAATGTGAATTCCTATTCAATGTTAATAAGAAGAGATCTATGGAACTTTCCATAATCCTTATTCATTAGAATAGGATATGATGAGATCAGTTATATGTACTCCACAGGCAGTCTAGGAAAACCTATAAAGGTTTTTAATTTGAAATTTGTTTAAAGAGGATAGAAAAGTGTGTAGCCATTTTAATTGGATTATATGTGACTCTCCTCTAAGTCTTTGATTTCGGGTGGTTTGTAACCAGTCATATACTTCTTCTGAAAAGGTTTTTGCTACTAATAGGCAGAACTCTCTGAAGTTTGTCTTATATTAGTGGAATGTATTTTCTTTAAAGAAAAAGCTAGTATGGTGTAAATGAATTGATTTGTGAAAATTAAAAACTGTTTTTCAAGCTAATTGTGTTAGCTAGTCAGTTCCTTGTACACAAAATTAAGTGATTATAAAATTGCCTTCGGTTACAGCTACAGAAGTTTAAAGATTTAAAGACCTTTAATCCCTCCTATTCAATATTTCCCTTTAAAATAAAAAATTAAATATATTAAGTGATTATTTTATACATTTTTTTTATTAATGCCCTGCACTCTGGAAGGCCTACTCTCTGACCCATGCCAATAAGGTGTCTTCTTTCCTTTCTGCTTACAGTGAACATTTTACTAAATGCACCAGAGGAAAAAAGGTATGCTTTACACTAAAGCTCTTTGGAAAGATCTGCATTAAAGGAATTAAACCCAAAAGTTCAGTTACAAATTTTATCTAAAAATGAGCACTCCCAATGTTTTTTTATTTTTTTTTATCTGTAAATTCTTATGCATTTCTAGAAGGCACTTAGAAAATGACATTTAATTTTGCTGAGTCATGCCCAAGGATTACTTGTGAGATTATATTTACAAAAGATCTGTTCAGTCAGTTTGCTAACTGTTATCAAGGGGTTACAACACATGTGGTGTTAGAGGGCCGTAGGGGATTAACTTGCATCCATTTACTGGGAGTTTACAATGAATTTTGTTTGGTAAAGAAAGTAAGACAATTTAGAATACATCTTACAGCTTTCATTATGTTTCTAAGAAATTCATTTAAAGCATGAAGTTATCTCTCTAAAATAGTCCTTAAATATTTTTCTTTTATCACTTGGGCTTCATCAGACCGAAGTCTTTCTAGGTCCATACAGTGATAAGCACAGTGTAGAATTAACATCAGGAAGGTGTCTCATAGGCTCATAACTCAGGAGGCAGGTGGGAAGAAGCAGTAACATTCATTGTCTTAGAAATCACAAACATTTACTGAGTTTCTGCCATGTGCATGAGTGTGATAAGTAGAAAGAGGTAGACAGTAGTTTCAATCTTCTTAAGCAAACATAAGCATATATGTATGGATCAAAAATGATTTCCAATGCATAAACCTATTTGGTGACTGGAAACAGAGCATAGTTTTTAGAGGTCATTCCTATTATCTTCTCTCATTATTCAAATTGAAACTACGACTTTTGTACATTATGGGACATTCTTTATCATAGCACATGTAGCACTGAGTTATAATGATTCATTTGTCCTGTCTTTCTTCACCAGTGGATTATGACCTATGACTAAAGGTGTCACATTTTACTCCTCTCAGTTCTCTTAGCACCTAGCAAGTGCCTGTCACACTGCTGTTGCTCAGTGAGTGAGTGCAGAAATGAAACCGCAAAGTCACTACCTTGCGTAGCTATTTCAATGTCATCATTTTATGTGTTTGGAGACCCTCCTTCAAACTTCCGTTTTTCACTCTTCCTTCTTCCTTGTCATCCAAGTCTATAACTTCAGTTACGGGGAAATTGCTTAAATCCATAGTATTATCTCAGTCTTACATCTAAGAAATAAAGAAAGTACATAGAACTGATCATATAAAGGGTACTCAGAAGTTCATGAAAAAATGCAGATTGTGAAATAACTGCATTGGTTTAGAATTTCTTTACACCAAAATAAACTCATACTTTAATTTCATTCTTCTATTAACTTGCCTTTTTATTTTTTTTTGTCAGAGTGCATGTACACTCATCAGAGACAGAGAGAGGGGAGAAAGGACATCTCCTGCCATTGGGACATGTCCTCTATTTCTACATCTTGCTGGGATTTTGGGACACACACATGCACCCTGTGTGGTTTCCAAGACACTGGAGCTGAGACACAAACTTTGCAGTTAGCCATGTGGCTCTAGCTCTCTACCCACTAGGTTATGCGATTGGTCCCACAAACTTTTGGCAGTCTTATAAATTCTCTTTTATTTTAAAAGTATTTAATAGCTGTGCTAGATTAGGCCACAAAGACTAGGCTAGGTTAATGACGTGGGAGCTTGGTTACAGTTGCTTATACTTTTGTTAATTCTTGGACCAGTA
This sequence comes from Tupaia belangeri chinensis, assembly GCF_000334495.1. Taxonomy (NCBI): domain Eukaryota; kingdom Metazoa; phylum Chordata; class Mammalia; order Scandentia; family Tupaiidae; genus Tupaia; species Tupaia belangeri. The sequence goes on from NW_006160015.1 coordinate 2,695,920, forward strand.
AACAAGTCAAGGATACATAGGAGATTCAAGAACCTAGGAAATTTGGTCATCAGAAGTATGCCCCAAAGCAGAAGTCTGGTAGCCCCTTCGAAGTACAAAGTAATCTATCAGGTGAGCAGGCTTATTCGCTCAGTCTTTTATACTGTTTTAGACAGGCGTAGCAGATGAAAATCCAACAAATTCCTTAAGGGTCTTTCTTAAAAAAAAAAAAAAAAAAAATTTAATTTCTTCTGTGGGTAAAAAAGTCAAACCAAATCAGGTGAGCAGGCTTATTCGCTCAGTCTTTTATACTGTTTTAGACAGGCGTAGCAGATGAAAATCCAACAAATTCCTTAAGGGTCTTTCTTAAAAAAAAAAAAAAAAAAGTTTAATTTCTTCTGTGAGTAAGAAAGTCAGACACAGAGAGATAGAGACAGAAAGGACTCCCACAGGATCTTGATGCCACAATTCATGCCCAGCCTTCAGCCAACACTGGTCCATGGGCAAACCTGTGCCTGGCATCCTCAGGGAACTCTGCTGACTTGAACTGAGAACCTTCCCATGTATGCTAGCTTCCCAGAGCATTTCATTACTGCTGAACTACCATGCAGCTCCTGTCATCAATATCTTGCTGCATATGGTCACATTCTTATTTCCTAATATGTCTTCAAGTTTCTTGGAGGTATCAGTTAAACAGATTTGCCTGCCACCTGTAACACTAAGAAAGACCACCAGTGTCATTTATTTGCCATGATGGTGGATCACAGAAGGGAGATTTCAGTTAGTAATTTAACTCAGTCAATGATCTTAATAGAATAATTTCCTCCAGGAGACACAGTTTATGCAAGAGGATCATGATGCTATTCCCTGTTATTACTAGCCCGTGATCACACCAGAAGAGATGGAGCTGAGGGGTGTGCTGGGCTGTGAGGAGAGGGCTGGCAGGGTGAAACTTGATTTTCATCTATTTTTCCAGCACTAGTCATCTTTTCCTGAGTAATGCATTATCATAAGACTTAGTGGCTTCCAACACTAAACCTTGATTGGTTCATGATTCTAGGAGTGGGTGATTATGATTGGGTTCAGGGAGTCAGCTTCTCAGCTGGGCTCCTCTGAAGTCACCTCTGAGGCAGTGGGCAGCTGTTGCTTGATGGGGGCTCGACAATCTAAGCAGGTTTTGCACATCTATTTGGCTGATAGCAGTGGGCAGCCAGGATGTCATGGGTCTTCTCTGAAGGCTGGCTCAGTTTACATCCTGCTCCCAGAGGGTCAGACAGGAAGCCACAAGATTTTTCAGGGCTTTCATAGTATTATATCTGCCACATCTCATGAGTCAAAGCAAGATCAGGACCAGTCCAGATAAATAGGGCTCCTCCTCTCAAAGGGAGGAACTGCAAACTATCTGTGATCATCTTTTAACCTTTCACACTCACCCTGCACAAGAAAAAGCATAAGAATCATAGAATTTCAAAATACTTAATAATTAGGCGATACTAAAGTAAAACAAGAAAATGGAAATGAACTATCTTCATAAATGCTTTCTATCTCTTTCACTCTTCCTATGGTAGATATAATAGTAAATCCACTTTTTCTAAGGGCTTTTGAGTGTAAGATATTTTCTGGGATGTATCAAATGCTGTAACATATCTTCTTCCTGTGTAGAAGCCTGTGGAACAGAATGAGAATTACCAGAGCCTAAATGGAAACAGAAAACTTTAGTCTATTTTCTCTTTCCAAGAGTTGAATAATGCTGCACAGCCTAATACCTACCACTTCAGACGTAGTAGAAACAATAGAATTTTCATTGTATTGTTTTCAGTCACACTTTTGCCCTTTGAGTATTTCTGGAAGGCTGCTCAGAAGTAAAATTTGCTATTTAGAGAAAACACTGTTATGACTTTTTACCATACCACCACTAGCTCCTTCGTAAAAACCAAATTACTCCTCAGTCCCATTACTCTTTTAAAATAGGATTTACTGTGCACAAACATTATCGCCTCCCCTCTTTTATCTGTTTCTGATTAGCCCTTGGAGAGGATGATACATCATAAAAAGCTCTTGTGTTAGGCTACTCTGAGCAGTTCAGAGTATCCTGTTGTGTCAGCTCACTGTAATGAAAATCCAGTATTTTAACATTATTGCTTGTCTAGTTGCCATTGATGAGAGTGGGCTACTTTCATGGCCTTTTTTGACACTCAGAATAATGCATAAGACTGTGCTGATCTCATTACCTCAGAACTATTCCAGCCACTGTTGGTCAAAAGTACAATGACTGAATTTCTACCCTTTTAACTATGCAGTTATCGGTCTAACATTGCAGCTAAACTTGAAATCCCTTAGGACTCTGTGGGTTCCTTCACAATGGATCATCTTTCCCCCATGACCTCTAAAAGTCTCACTGGTAGATGATCTCATTTTATTTCCAAACAACTCAAGATCAGTTACAAACATTGCTCCTTTGGCAGTATGTGGGTCAGGAGAGGTGGAGAAGACAAACCAGGAAGTATTGCATTGTGATTGCAAAGTGAGCCACCAGGAAGGATGAAAAAATTGACAATGTGCCATCTGAAATGATCAAGTTATCAGGGATGACATTGATACAAAATCTCCTGACACTGGAAACAAACCAGAGTGGTACCAAAGGACTGAACATGAGCCAGATTTGATTTGTCAGTGAGCTGCTCTTATTTTGACAACATCTTGGTAAAATTGTCACATCGGTTAAAATTCTGTTTGAAAATTAGCTGTAGCAAAGAATACTAAACAATCTTATTTTCACATATTGTGTACACAGGGATTTTGCCACAATGAGTCATCAGCCACAAGCAACAATGAAGTGTCACAACAATTCCAAAGATACCATCTGTTAAGGGAGATGATCCAAAGACAAACATACATCATTTAGCACAGCTATTTTTTAAATGACCATTGATTAAAATCAATGCACTTCAAATGTCTGAACTGTTATTAACGGCCCAGATATTGGAAAACTGCAATTAAAGTGGTACACATTGATAACATCTGCTAAAACTATAGATGATGTTTATTTAAGCATCCTCTCTTGGGAACAGCTGACATTTGAAAATATGGAAGGTATTTGCATCACCTGTGTCCTCCCCACCTGGTGTTTACAAAATTTTCCCATCAGAGACTAAACTATTGAAAACTTCTGTTTTATTAGGAAATCACAAAGAAGTGAAAGTGTTCTTTGCAGGGTTTGTTCAGTAGCTGGAGTATAGGAGGCCACTGCAGAAAAACAATCTAAGATCATCAAAACCACGAAGTCCTTTTATAAAACTACTTTTCTTCATAGTTCATGATTCTGCTTACTTAACAATGCTCAAAGTGAGTTTAGGAAATCTAGAGGATTGAGGGCAAGCCTATAACAGAAACAGTCAGTTACTTAATTGTAAAAGTAATAGCAAAGCAGAAAGAAAAAATATAAAGAACAAAATAATGATGCAAAATTTAGGAGACAGGTATAATATGAAAGACAAGGTGCATGATGCCGTTAAATTTCAGATACAAATGGCATTAAACACTCTCCTTGATGGATTTTACGTCAAGTCATGTTAATTAATGATGGCATAAAACTAATCAGAACAACTGTCATATGGTATGTGGAAGTTTGATTACAAGAATCTATTGCTATTGCTGTGCAGTACTCTATTTAATCCAACAAAGGTTCATCAAACACCCCAGTGTATGCTTATATACTTTAGTCATTTATATACTCTTAGTCATTTTCTAGGCAAAGAGCAAAGAAGAGATCATGTTTAATTTATAATACACTGAAATAACTTATAATAGTTCTTGGAGGTGACAGAAACAATACCTGCATAATAACTGGAAATTCCAGGTTTTTACCACCTGGATTCAAATTTCAAAGGACATGTTAATCTATGTGTCTTAGCTCACTGTATCATACTAGTTTAGACTGGGTAATGTATAATAAACAGAAATTTGTTTGGCTTATTGTTCTGGAGGATGGGAAGTCCAAGTTTGAAGGGCCAGCAACAGGTAATGGCCTTCCTGCTGCATCACCCAGGAGAGCAGGCAGAATGTACAGCACATGAGAGAAAGCATTTGCAGCCGAGAGAGGCGAAAGGGGGCTGAGTCCATTCTTTTGTAAGAAACCCACTTCTGCCATAACAGCATTAATCACCTCTTAGAGTCCAAACCTTCAACACTGTTGCTTCAGGAATCAAGTTTCCAAGGTGTTAATTTTACAGGGTACATTTAAACTATAGCAATATGTCACCAAATAACAGAACTTTAAGAACAGCAAACATACACACAAGGCACTGTTCAGTGTTTATTCCTTCATGTACCTACACTTTCATGTATTCCACTTTTAGCAAATATTAATGAACTGTTTAGGATATTGAAAGCCCTGGAGTAAGCAATGGGGATACTATCTATGAACAAGAATCTAGGTAAGAGAGGGAAAATTATTTTTTAGCAACCACTATTAGTGAATTATGTATCTGGAGGTAAGTTTCATATACCTTTTTCTTTATCCTTTTACAAAATCATTTCTATCAAGAATTAATTTGGACATGAAAACCTTATTAGATGCTTAGAGGTTAAAACAATGTTATTACTTATTCAAGATGAACTATGTCACAGTGAACCTTCACTGAAGCTTAATTTTCAGCTCCGTTACTATCGTAGGTGTAATGGAATTTATAATCATGAGTTTTGGGAACTTATAGTAATTGACTACACTGTATCAGAAAAGCAAGTTCTTTGAATTTGTTTCTCCATTTGGTAAATGGAGATATTAATATCAACCTGAATGGGTAGTAGTGAGGGCTAGAAAAAATTTATGTAATGTGTTTGGTGAATAGCTTCAGAGATAGTGAAGTCTCAATAAACAACAGCCAGCTGCAGTTTCTATTAATATTAGGCTCGGGCTAGGAGAGGCTAATGAGAGATTCCACCCTCAAATGGAGTATAATTGCGTAACTCAAGTGCTTTAGTAAAAATTGCTAATTGAACAAATAAACATCTTGATAATTATTTAAAGCTGCTGCTTTTAGGTTTATTGTAGAAAGATAAATATTTAACTTACAATAGCTCTAAAGCATATGAAGTTAGTTGCATTCCAATAAGACAAAATTGTCAAGTCTCTTGTGACGTTTTAGCAGAAGTTCATCATCTTCAGCATCCTTGAACTGAAGGATGCTAATGGAAAGCTAATGGAAAACACTGTCTATACATGTAGATGGCAAAATAAAACCATGTTAATGTTTCCCTTAGTCACTCAAGAGGTTTTTGTAGGCCTATACATTCCAAAAACTACTGTATCATTTCTCTGATAAGTCAACAGCATTATTTGGAAAATAATGAATCTTTACTTTTTTCTTTGGGAAATGTATTTCAACTTTTAGAGATTCAATTGACTACTCTTGCTTGAATATATAACGAGAGGGGTGAAAACCTTGGTTTTTCATGTAAATTCATATTTTTGTCATGATTACTTCATTTTACTACTTTCTTGCCAAACATCTGACTACAGGTTAAAGCTATGGTGATAGGAGCCTAGAATTAGTAGGCTTAATTTATTGTTTAGTCAGTCAGTTTAAACCAAAAAGATTATTTATAGAGTCTTATTTTAGATTTTAAGATTTCCTCTTAACATTTATATTTAAGTAATATTCTTTAAATGGCATCTAGTGGCACTTAATTGAATGCCAAAACAATCACCCGACTGGTAAGATAAAGATTCCAGCAATGAACTAGCTGTTTGTTTTGCATGATGTCAGATAATCCACATTAATATAGCCGTGGTTTCAGAAGTTGAAGGCCACTCAAAGAAACCAAATGAAATAAAAAAAAATGTGTGTTCCAATCTATGAAGTATTTTGGTATTTCTAGACATTTAGAGACACCTCCTCTAAGAGTGGCAGAATACAAGAGAGCTTTATAAAATTCGGGGACCAGTCTCCAGCCTCCCATCTTTGTAACATTTTCCTTTGCTCCTTATTCTTACTTTCGGATTACTACATTTTATCATGTATCTTCCATCCTATGACATGTTGGTAAAAAGGAGGACTAAGCCCTAAGTCATAGGATGTCTCTGACTCCAGTGTATTTGGGGGAATAGGGAAATGGTCTGTAATTGTACCACACACTGCTGCCTACTCAGGCATGTGACTGTGAAAGGTTGTGAGTGGACTTCAAGACAATGATATGGAACAATCAGTCAAATCCATGGAGGAAATACTCAAGTCATTAACAAAGGGTTCAACTTGAAAAATTTTCAGTGTGTATTTCCTCCATGGGCTACCATGGCTTGAGTCTTACTAGAGAACAATGATTAGCCATGGTAGCCCATTGGTGAATAAAGTCTGCCTTCTATAGCTTAAGGAAATACCAGTAGGAAGGAGATCCTACTCAGAGTTAGAGAAGTCAGTGATTTTCTTTTCTTGCTCTTTCATTTCCTCCTGACTGAATCTGGAGTCTACAAAGAAACATCCCTAAGGGAGTAACAGCTTGAAGTGCTTTTAACCACGAGGAAGATAAGATGAGTAATATAAAACAAACAAACAAAATCTGTATAGGCTTTTTAGTGGCAGAGAGGGAGTCAGATTATCAGAGTCCAAATTCCAATTTTAACAATTACTGTGTGATCATAGGCAATTTTACTTAAATTTTTTATGTTTCAGTTTCCTCATTTTAAAATGAAAATAAGACTTGTACCTGGGCCACAGGGTTGATGTGAGGTTTAAATGAGTTAATACTTATAAAATACTGAGAACAATACCTGGCTCATAAAAAGGATACGAGCACTGTTGGCTCCCTGCTTGACCCCTGACAGGTAGAACATGCCATTCAATCTACTAAAATTAAGGTGGGTGAATATAGATTCATAAGGTCCAGAGATAACTCCTTATAAAAATCCAAAGGCAGTAGCATTTATTTCAGAATATACATCACAGAATAAACTAACACAATTTTTATGATTATTTAAATAGTCAACTTTTAATTTACTAGTACATATTATATAATAAATTAGCTGAACAGTTATTTACTAGAATATACCAAAGACTTGCAGTTCTCACAGGTTGACTTGATACCCAGAAGACCAGACAGCTTATCCTTTGTATGCTGCCTAAAAATGAGCTTAAGTCATGAGCCATCTTGGTATACCATATTAATTGATACCTTGAACAAAAATATACTCATTTGCAAAATGATTCTAAAATAACCTTCTATACACAGAGTTTTTTAAATCTAGATTTGAGATACCTTAAAAGGTATCTTAAAAGATATCAGAATAATTCATCTTAAAAAGAATAAAGGGGAGGAAGGATAGTTTCTAACCAATTTCAAATGAGGAAAATTTTCCAAAGTGGATGTAGTTGCAGAAGATACATTTGGAAAGAAGTCAGTGCAATGTAGTTGAATAGAAGAGGGTGCCTTGCCATCTGTGGAAGACAAATATGCCCAGTTGGACACAGATATAGTTTTCCCTTTTACATCATTTGAAAAATGTGACTCTTTGGCCTTTAATTCCAATTATTTCAGGGTATGTGTTGAATAAATATTTGTTGTTTGATTAATTGGTAGTGTCATCTCAATTCAATATTGGGCTGAAGTGGAAACAGCAGGATGTGTTTTCACACACTGATCCTTAAATATCCAGCAGCCCTATGTCAGAGAAAATCCTCTCTGATTTTTGGCCTAGAGAAATAAATATTTGTGGTTTCTATTTAGTATGGATTTCTGCAATAATGCCCTCTGAAGTTGACTAGGTTTAACTTTGATATGACTAACATCACTGTTTTGTCAGCAATAACAAAGAAAAAGAATCATATTTAGATGTAGAAAACCAGGTTGTATATTCAAATCTGTTCAATAGTTAGCGAATTGTGATACAATGGTATGTGTATATGGCCCCTATTGTGTGTTGCATGCTTTAAAGAAACTAACATGCTCATCATAGAAAAAGTGAAAGGGAGAAGAGTAGGAGGATAATGTTGTAGTTCGAAGAGGTCAGCCAGAGCAGGAGACAGCCAGTAATGACAGCTGAAAAGCTTAGAAATGGAGAGCTGTATGTTTGCTTTATTGAAATGATTTTCATCTCTTTCCACCATTTAGAATAAGACAGGGCAGGAAGTAAGAGTAAGCTGTAGTTAGCTCAAAAAGACATAACATAGCCAAAAAGCTGAACACATTTACTGGCATAGACAAAGGTGAGACAAATAGACATATGGACAAAAAAGGGAGGCCAGAGAAAATAGATTAATTAGTGCTGACTTCTCCATAAGAGTAAGGGTGGAAAAAAGGAGACAGAAAGTAAAAACATTAAAGTAGTTTTTATTAAGAGATATCTTAGCTTTTCTTAGGGCAAGATTTATCCTTAGAGGCTGCCTCTCTAAGAGTATGACAGTTGGATTTCCAGAAATAATACTGTGAGGACTCTGGTTGTTAATTAAAATTTGATGAATCCTAAGAACATGTAACTGAAAGAGCAGCCTTCCTCACCATGCTAACGTCACCCTCATTGCCCCCTTATCTTAGGAGATGCTCTTACAACTATCTTGTGCTCAGAAAAGTAGTGTTGATGTAGCTAGCACTGTGGCTTTGTGTTAGGGACAGAAAAGCAGAACTTGCAAGCCTTCTGCCAGGTGTATGTATTACCATCAGTAAGTAGATAGCTGACTTTCATGTAGATGGGCTCTTGGGAACACTCCTGGTGGCAAAAGATAAACTTGGTGGTTGTTAATGAGTGTGTGTGTGATTGATACTGATTTGCATAATAATGAATACAGAACCAGTTGCCTTTGAAGATAGTAATCTGTGCAGATTATAACACATTAGGGGGAAAACTTGCATCTTTACCAGAGTTCTAGGCTGTATTAATGTTAAAGATTAACATTTATGTTTGGCAGGTGTGTGTGGGTGTGTGTGTGCATTTCCTTTAAGAGTTATTCACCAAATAACCAACTTCCTTCTATGTTTAACATTGTCAAAAAGATATCAAAAGGTGTGTGTAGGGGACAGCAGATAGCATAGTGGTTATGCCACTGTACTTGCACCAATCACAATACAAGTCCTGGACCTGGTGGCTTGAAACTCATGCTGGGTGCATGTGCATGCATGTCCAAGATCTCAGGAGGAAAATGGAGGAGAAGGGATTGTAGCATGGCCATCTACCCCTGTAGGTGATCTCTCACTTTCCCTCTCACTATCTCTGTCTCTCCATTCCTCCAGAGAGCACATGTGCCCTAAGGAAAAAAAAAATCTTAAAAAAAAAAAGGTGTGTGTGGGGGAATAAAAACAAGATATATAAGAGAAGGAAAAGAATAAGAAGTGTGGCCTGTTACAATTCATAATGTGGTCAATGGAATAAAAGGGGCTGGCATCCAATTAAGAAGGAAAATAGTACAACACTTTTAGACAGAGATCTGTAAAAAGAAGGCAGAGGTCACTGAGGAAGGGAAGAAGCAACTAGTGTGAAGTCATGGAACAATAGCTTCCATACGATTAACCAAGAGCATAGTGGGACAGATTCCCATTACCCACCAGGACAGAGGTGATGGATGTTGTTGGGTACTTTGTATCAGTCTACATCTTGGATTTACTTTAGAAACTGGAGTACAGAGTCCACACTGAATGATAATGAAGGAGCTTTATCAAGTGAGGTCGTTTTCTTGGGCGAGCCTCCCATGAGAGCCATGCAACTGTTACACAGACGACCTGGGATACACACCATCTGTGTGCTTCACTAGTAAACTCAACCTCAGAAAAGTACTTTAGTTGTGAAAAAAAAAAAAAAAAGACCACAAAATTATCATCTGTATGAAAGAGAGCACGTGGGACCAGCAGATGGTGTAATGGTGACGTTGCTATACTCCCACATAGTCGACCACTGTTCAAGTCCCAGACCTGGCGGCATAAAACTAGTGCCAGGCAGGTATGTGTACATGCCTAAGATTCCGAGAGGAGAATGGGAATGGGATTGTGGCATGGCCATCTCCGGTGGGGGATGATTTCTCACTTTCTGTTTCTCTGGCCAGTGCACGTGCTCTAAAGCAAAAAAAAAATCTCTCTTAAAAAAATAGATCATACAAATGTTGGAGTAGGGAAAACTATTATAGAAGCTAGATGGTGGCGTAGCAATAAAACAAAGTGCTCTGCAAGGCAATCACACAAATGGAAAGGTCCCCAGGTGAAGTCCCTAAATATGCCAGACACATGCTTGCCCATGTTCCAGGGATGGCTGAAGGCTGAGGGCAGATTATGGTGCTGAGACCCTCTTGGGGGTGTTGTTAATGTCTCTCTGTCTGTTGATCATGGAAGAACTTTTTTTTTTTTTAAGAGTTTTTTTGCTATAGGGTGTGTGTAGCCAGAAAGAGAGACAGAGACAGTGATACAGAAAGTGAGATATCATTGGGGAAATAGCCACACCATAATCCTTTCACCTCCATTCTTTTCTCAGGATTTTAGGCTGCATACACATGCCCCAGACATGAGTTTGAGCTGCCACGTCCAGGACTCAAACTGTGGTCGACCACGTGGCAGTCCAGCTACACAACCATTACACCATCTACTGGTCCCCATGAAAGAAACTTTTAAAAAACATTATATATAATGCTTTCTATGGTAGTATATAGGGCAATTACTTCTTCTTTTTTTTTTTTTTTAGAGAGGTTTTTGCTATAGGGCACATGCGCTCGCCAGACAGACAGAGAGAAACATAGAGGGGATGATCACGCCGCAATCCCTCCTCCTCCATTCTCCTCTCGGGATCTTGGGCACGCACGCACACATGCCCGGCGTGAGTTCTAAGCCACCGGGTCCAGGACGCGAACAGCGGTTGACTACGTGGGAGTCCAGCGACATAGCCATTACTCTAACTGCTGGTTCCCAACAATTACTTCTTAATAATTCAGAAAAATGTTTTAAAAATATTATGTATACATTCATATATATGTATATATGAGCATTTCTGGAGAAAACTTTATGCTTATACATAGTTAATATAACCATATATAGCTGCTTATAAATAGCAAGTTATAAAACCATATAGGCTCCAAGAAGACAGACACAAAAAGGTACATATGATTCTCCTTATGTAAAATATTCAGAATGGGTAAATAATTAGAGACACAAAGCAGACTAGGGATTCCGGGAGATGACGAGTGAGGAAGAATGATGGAATGACAACTTCACAGGTAAGGAGTTTCCTTTTGAGATGATAAAAATATTCTGTACCCAGGTAATGATGCTGATGGCTCAACACTGTGTGTATAATAAATGTCATGGAAGTGTACATATCAAGATGATGGATTTCATGTTGTGTATATTTTACCACAATTGAAAATAACCACATCAGTGTTGTAGCAGTCCATTTTTTAATAGAAAAATGCCTGATTATTATAGAGGTGGAAACTGACAACCAATACGGAATGAGGTGCTACCCAGTGTTTCTGAGGGGAGGGGAGGATAACATGCACAATGCTCAGTTGTTTTACTTCTTAGTAATATGTATGTTTTGACCCAGGTGATAATTACAGTTCTTTCTTTGCTTATAATTTTAGGACTTTAGAATATGATATATCAGTGTAAACTTCGCAGAAGGGAATCCTAGACGGGAGTTAGAAAAAAAGCCAGGCTAAAAGAACAGAAAGAAACAATAAGCTACAAGGCATTTAGAATGTTGCATAACAATTTCAAAAGAAAAACTGTACTAAACCAATTGATAAGATTTTTCTTTCTTTTTTTGAGAGGTTTTTTTTCTATAGGGCATGCATGCTCGCCAGAAAGATAGAGAGACAGAGACAGAAAGCGAGAAATCACACACACACACACACACACACACCGCCAGGAGTATGGCCATGCTGCAATCTTCTCCTCCTTCATTCTCCTCTCCGGATCTTGGGCATGCGCACACACATGCCTGGTGTGAGTTTAAACCACCAGGTCCAGGACTTGAACCACAGTCGACTATATAAGAGTCCAGTGACATAGCCATTATGCCAACTGCTGGTCCCTCAATTGATAGATTTTTAAATGTTGTAAGACAAGTCACCTGAGGGGCTGGCAGGTGGTATGGTGGTTAAGGTGATAGATTCCCACATGGCTGACCGTGGTTTAAGTCTGGGACCTGACAGCTTACTTTCTCTAAGTCCCTCCGGTCAAATTAAAAGATAAATAATAAGCAAATAAAATTAAATGAAAAACTTTTTTGAAGAAAAGAAAAGTCACATGAGAAAAAAAGTTTTTAAAAACAAGATGTGTAGGAATGAATACAAAAAAGAACTGTTCTAAAAAAAGCAGAATAGGGCTTATTTAAGGAGAGGCAGTGCTGTCAAGATAGGAGGAAAAGAAGACAAAACGTTTAGGACAATAATGCAGAAAAATGAAAACGGAGAATAAATATTCCACTGAAGATGGGCACAAAGCCCCAGGCTGAAGGATAAAGAAGGAAGTAACTGGTCAGGCATAAAGATGCTATGAAGGGGGGTCAAAAGGCAAGAGAGAAAAGAACGTTCCAAGAAAGACTTGAACAACTAAATAAAATCTTAAAGTGAGAACATTCAATAGAAGCAGGAAAATAATCACAGTGGTAGATGGGTTTAATGGAGCCCATGGAAGAAAAGAAAGGTGAAGACACTGGGGCAAAGGTTCTGAAACTCAAAGTCCACAGGGGAAGACTTGGCACAGACAGCCAAGGCAACAAAATGGATGAAAACACTAAGTATCTAGGGTAGGCAAGATGAGAAAGATAAAGAGAAAAAACTGGTTCAGAGAAAAATATTGCAAGTTTGAGAATTTCATAAAAAGAAAAAAACACTAATTAATAGAGTATTTTTAGTGGAACAGTTTGAAGGACATATATGTGTCTATATATGTATATATATGTGTGTGTATACATATATATGTATATATATAAATTATTATTTATTGGTTGTGAACTAATGCTGAAGGACAAATATGAAAGACAATACAAGAAAGAAATTCTTAATTATTTATGGCATCTAATCCTTGTTGGTATTTTGGTCTAGTATTATTATCCTAATTTTGCATTTAAAGTGGCTAAAACTCTAGAGTTTCTGTATAGTTTTCACAATTCCAGGGTCTTCAGTGTCAAATTCAGGATTTAACTTTCTATTTAGCAATAAGGTTCATCCAGTTCTTTTCCTCAGACCATATTACCTAAAGATTTACTTGTAAAATTTTGGTTGATTTGGATTTTCATTTTGGAAATGGATCTGAAGGCTCATTTCTAAATTAATTTCAGTGTTTTGTTCTCATAAGTTCTATGTTCTGGATCTGGCTGATTGTCAAATTTTCCTCTCTAAACTGACCCCTCCAGATCCATTAGCCAGGGACAGTACTAATGGGTATCTCATGAACTCCTGGGAGCTTAATTAGGAACACAGGCTATATATTCCCATAGAAAAACATTCCTATGATAAATGAAAAGGGATCACTAATTCTTTACTTGCTTTGTATTCTAAGGGACCTATACTCTTAAAACTTCTGTAAGAACTGAACCATTGACTAGAATGCTGTTTGTATGGAAGAATGCATTTCTGATCTCTGAAGATACTGAGTCAGGAGCAGACTTCTCAAACACAACCCATTTATTACAGGTTGAAGACTGCCTTTGAAACATAAATGTAAGTTTATCCCTTGTTTCTGATTGATCTTCATGGCTATTGATTTCGCCTCTGAAAGTTTTTATTTACTTATTTATTTTTATTTTTTATTTTTGGCTATAGGGTGCGTGTGCTCGCCAGAAAGACAGAGAGACAGAAAGCGATAAATCACCCCCCGGCGGGGAGGGATGGCTGTGCCACAATCCCTTCTCCTCCATTTTTCTCTTGGGATCCTGGTCATGCACATACACGTGCCCGGTGTGAGTTTAAGCCATCGAGTCTGGGACTCGAACCACTATCAACTACATGGAGCCCAGTGACATAGCCATTATGCCAACTGCTGGTCCCTGAAAGTTATCTTTTAAGAGGAATTCAAATTTTGTTTATGTGTATTTTTTTTTTTGAGAGATTTTCACTGTAGGGCGCGTGCGCTCGCCAGACAGACAGAGAGAGACATAGAGACAGAAAGCGAGAAATCACCCCCCAGGGGGGATGGTCACGCCGCAATCCCTTCTCCTCCATTCTCCTCTCGGGATCTTGGGCACGCACGCACACGCGCCTGGCGTGAGTTTTAAGCCACCGGGTCCGGGACTCCCAACAATTACTTCTTAATAATTCAGAAAAATGTTTTAAAAATATTATGTATACATTCATATATATGTATATATGAGCATTTCTGGAGAAAACTTTATGCTTATACATAGTTAATATAACCATATATAGCTGCTTATAAATAGCAAGTTATAAAACCATATAGGCTCCAAGAAGACAGACACAAAAAGGTACATATGATTCTCCTTATGTAAAATATTCAGAATGGGTAAATAATTAGAGACACAAAGCAGACTAGGGATTCCGGGAGATGACGAGTGAGGAAGAATGATGGAATGACAACTTCACAGGTAAGGAGTTTCCTTTTGAGATGATAAAAATATTCTGTACCCAGGTAATGATGCTGATGGCTCAACACTGTGTGTATAATAAATGTCATGGAAGTGTACATATCAAGATGATGGATTTCATGTTGTGTATATTTTACCACAATTGAAAATAACCACATCAGTGTTGTAGCAGTCCATTTTTTAATAGAAAAATGCCTGATTATTATAGAGGTGGAAACTGACAACCAATACGGAATGAGGTGCTACCCAGTGTTTCTGAGGGGAGGGGAGGATAACATGCACAATGCTCAGTTGTTTTACTTCTTAGTAATATGTATGTTTTGACCCAGGTGATAATTACAGTTCTTTCTTTGCTTATAATTTTAGGACTTTAGAATATGATATATCAGTGTAAACTTCGCAGAAGGGAATCCTAGACGGGAGTTAGAAAAAAAGCCAGGCTAAAAGAACAGAAAGAAACAATAAGCTACAAGGCATTTAGAATGTTGCATAACAATTTCAAAAGAAAAACTGTACTAAACCAATTGATAAGATTTTTCTTTCTTTTTTTGAGAGGTTTTTTTTCTATAGGGCATGCATGCTCGCCAGAAAGATAGAGAGACAGAGACAGAAAGCGAGAAATCACACACACACACACACACACACACACCGCCAGGAGTATGGCCATGCTGCAATCTTCTCCTCCTTCATTCTCCTCTCCGGATCTTGGGCATGCGCACACACATGCCTGGTGTGAGTTTAAACCACCAGGTCCAGGACTTGAACCACAGTCGACTATATAAGAGTCCAGTGACATAGCCATTATGCCAACTGCTGGTCCCTCAATTGATAGATTTTTAAATGTTGTAAGACAAGTCACCTGAGGGGCTGGCAGGTGGTATGGTGGTTAAGGTGATAGATTCCCACATGGCTGACCGTGGTTTAAGTCTGGGACCTGACAGCTTACTTTCTCTAAGTCCCTCCGGTCAAATTAAAAGATAAATAATAAGCAAATAAAATTAAATGAAAAACTTTTTTGAAGAAAAGAAAAGTCACATGAGAAAAAAAGTTTTTAAAAACAAGATGCGTAGGAATGAATACAAAAAAGAACTGTTCTAAAAAAAGGAGAATAGGGCTTATTTAAGGAGAGGCAGTGCTGTCAAGATAGGAGGAAAAGAAGACAAAACGTTTAGGACAATAATGCAGAAAAATGAAAACGGAGAATAAATATTCCACTGAAGATGGGCACAAAGCCCCAGGCTGAAGGATAAAGAAGGAAGTAACTGGTCAGGCATAAAGATGCTATGAAGGGGGGTCAAAAGGCAAGAGAGAAAAGAACGTTCCAAGAAAGACTTGAACAACTAAATAAAATCTTAAAGTGAGAACATTCAATAGAAGCAGGAAAATAATCACAGTGGTAGATGGGTTTAATGGAGCCCATGGAAGAAAAGAAAGGTGAAGACACTGGGGCAAAGGTTCTGAAACTCAAAGTCCACAGGGGAAGACTTGGCACAGACAGCCAAGGCAACAAAATGGATGAAAACACTAAGTATCTAGGGTAGGCAAGATGAGAAAGATAAAGAGAAAAAACTGGTTCAGAGAAAAATATTGCAAGTTTGAGAATTTCATAAAAAGAAAAAAACACTAATTAATAGAGTATTTTTAGTGGAACAGTTTGAAGGACATATATGTGTCTATATATGTATATATATGTGTGTGTATACATATATATGTATATATATAAATTATTATTTATTGGTTGTGAACTAATGCTGAAGGACAAATATGAAAGACAATACAAGAAAGAAATTCTTAATTATTTATGGCATCTAATCCTTGTTGGTATTTTGGTCTAGTATTATTATCCTAATTTTGCATTTAAAGTGGCTAAAACTCTAGAGTTTCTGTATAGTTTTCACAATTCCAGGGTCTTCAGTGTCAAATTCAGGATTTAACTTTCTATTTAGCAATAAGGTTCATCCAGTTCTTTTCCTCAGACCATATTACCTAAAGATTTACTTGTAAAATTTTGGTTGATTTGGATTTTCATTTTGGAAATGGATCTGAAGGCTCATTTCTAAATTAATTTCAGTGTTTTGTTCTCATAAGTTCTATGTTCTGGATCTGGCTGATTGTCAAATTTTCCTCTCTAAACTGACCCCTCCAGATCCATTAGCCAGGGACAGTACTAATGGGTATCTCATGAACTCCTGGGAGCTTAATTAGGAACACAGGCTATATATTCCCATAGAAAAACATTCCTATGATAAATGAAAAGGGATCACTAATTCTTTACTTGCTTTGTATTCTAAGGGACCTATACTCTTAAAACTTCTGTAAGAACTGAACCATTGACTAGAATGCTGTTTGTATGGAAGAATGCATTTCTGATCTCTGAAGATACTGAGTCAGGAGCAGACTTCTCAAACACAACCCATTTATTACAGGTTGAAGACTGCCTTTGAAACATAAATGTAAGTTTATCCCTTGTTTCTGATTGATCTTCATGGCTATCGATTTCGCCTCTGAAAGTTTTTATTTACTTATTTATTTTTATTTTTTATTTTTGGCTATAGGGTGCGTGTGCTCGCCAGAAAGACAGAGAGACAGAAAGCGATAAATCACCCCCCGGCGGGGAGGGGTGGCTGTGCCACAATCCCTTCTCCTCCATTTTTCTCTTGGGATCCTGGTCATGCACATACACGTGCCCGGTGTGAGTTTAAGCCATCGAGTCTGGGACTCGAACCACTATCAACTACATGGAGCCCAGTGACATAGCCATTATGCCAACTGCTGGTCCCTGAAAGTTATCTTTTAAGAGGAATTCAAATTTTGTTTATGTGTATTTTTTTTTTTGAGAGATTTTCACTGTAGGGCGCGTGCGCTCGCCAGACAGACAGAGAGAGACATAGAGACAGAAAGCGAGAAATCACCCCCCAGGGGGGATGGTCACGCCGCAATCCCTTCTCCTCCATTCTCCTCTCGGGATCTTGGGCGCGCACGCACACGCGCCCGGCGTGAGTTTTAAGCCACCGGGTCTGGGACACGAACCGCGGTCGACTACGTGGGAGTCCAGCGACATAGCCATTACGCTAACTGCTGGTTCCTTTATGTGTATTTTTTGATGCTGCTATTAATTCAAGAGATCATTACCTAAGGTTAATCACCTTACTTGCTACATTTTGTCTTCACTATGAACCTCTGAAATAAATATTATAATCCTTACTACAGAGATGAAGAAGCTGAGGTTCAGAGGAGTCAAGTAATTTATCTAAGGTCACATCGCTTCTAAGTGATAGCAATTAAAATTTAACTCTTCTCTGACCCCAAAGCCATTAAAGGAGATCAGCAAATCAGAAACAGAAGAATAAGTGAAGTATATAAGCCTGGATAGTTTTCATTCATGTATATATTCACTCATTTACTCAATAAATAAATCTTTACTGAGGACAAGGTGGAAAATGACACTGATCTAGCATTAAGAAAGTGGCGAGAAATTAGGTAATACAGTTTGTACACAGCCTTGACTTTACAGGGCTCCAAAAGTTAATGGGGAAAAATAGACTTAAAATATAATAATAAGTAGAGGAAGAATTCAACTTGCTCATAGGTTGAACAGATTAAGTTGACCTAGGAGAGTTGAGTAAAGCATCAAAAAGAAAGTAATAATTTCTATCTATCAGTCTAAGGCTGGTAGGAGTGAAGTCATGATAGTCATGAAGATATTCTTATTGCCCAAATTTTTAAAATTTATTCATTTATTTTTTTATTTATTTTAATTTCGACCAGAGAAAGACAGACAGAGAGAGAGAGAGGAAGTGAGAAAGCAAGCCACCAGGTCCAGGACTTGAACTGTGGTGGTTGGCCATGTGGGAGCATCCAGTGCCTTGACCACCATGCCACCTACTGGTCCCCACCTAAATTATTTTTTGAGAAATGCATTACATTTAAACTATTAATATATAAATGAGGATTTTTTTTTTTTTTTGCCATCTTCTATTCCCAATAGAAAGGATAATGCGGCCTTCTCAGATTTAGCCTTCACTTTCTCAGACCACCAAGATGAGCAATTCCTTCTAAAGAGAGGAGCAGCTTAGTGCATCGTTTGCCAGAGTAGAAGAGAACAATGCACAACTCTCCCTAGTAACCATGGCAGGGAAATACTCATTTTGAGAATTGTGATTTCTCCTCTACGAACATCCAGCATCTAAGAGCTTTGACAATAAAATATTTTCCTGGACTCAGAATAGTTTCTGGATGAGCCACCAACTCTTTCAAGTGCAGGAGAAAGTCACAGAAGATGTAACAAATCAGAATTACAAAAACATGGATGTTGACAGAGGAATCAAAGTGAGCAGAGAGACCCTCCGCATCATTACTTAATCACTGGGTTAGGTAGCTATTAGGAGACAGGGATCAGACTAAGTGATTGTGACCATTAAGGACAAGTGGGATCAGCATAAATTTATTGTAATTTATCACCATCATCATTAGTAATTTTGAAATCTACACAGCTATATATCCTGGTCACACATACCTGCAGGATGCTTAAAAAGGCAACTCTTATAGATCTAGATAACACACAGGTTTAAACAATAATATTTACTTTCACTTTTATACTCGTTTACTATTTCAGTGTCATGGAATAACAGGTACCCCCTTCCCCCCAAATTAGACATAATGTCACTAGTTAATATAGCAGATCTTTGGTATCTACAGATCTAACATTTTTAGTATTTCCTATTTGTTGTTGTTGTTGTTCCTTTATTTTTAATACAACACGTACATCTAAAAAACAGGGCCAGTTCCATAGCTGAAGGGTTAAGGAAGTAAGATCTCACATGGCTGATGACACAGTTTGAATCCTGGCCTAGCCTGGTGGTTTGAAAGACATAACAGGTGTACATGTGTGTGTGTGCCCCAAATTCTGGCAGAACGAAGAAACGGAGGAGAAGAGGTTGAAACATGACCACATCCCACTGGGAAGTGCTTTCTTCCTCTTCCTCTGTCTCTGAAAAGAACATGTCTCTTCTGGAACAATAAATAAATAAATAAATAAATAAATAAATAAATAAATAAATAAACAAACAGAATCTATTTAAATTTTCACTGTATTAAAATACCTATAACATAAAATTTGCCATTTTAATTGCTTTTACATCTATGATTCAGTGGTGTTAAGTACATTCACAATGTTTTACCCCCACCGCCATCATTTCCAGAAACTTTTCAGCATTCCAAATAGAAACGCTGTAAACACAACTTAAAAAAATTTAAAGTAACTCTCCCTCATCCCTGGCACCCAGCAACCATTTTGGAAAACCCAATTCAAATCCACCAAGATCAAGGCTAGTGTGGGATGTCACGTGACTAATGCCTGACACGGGTTAATGTTGACAGTGTCCATTTGGATTTAGCTCTGTTAAATCCTGTTCTCACATGTAACGTCCACTGTGATTTTAGGGAATCTTAAAAATTCCAGATTTTATATCAACTTAATATTAAAGACCGATCTTTTTTTTAGGATTCAAAAAATAAATAAATAAACATGAAAGAGAGAGAGAGACACCTCCAACAGGTTCTTCAGGCTGTGATCCACTCCCGGCTTTGGCCAGTCCAGATCACACACACACACGTACATGGCATTACAGGAAGGCTGTATGTGAACGTAAGAATTTCCCATAGGAGCCCAACTGTGTTAATGCTCTAACACTGCCTCCCTGACCCCTCACTGGGTTCTTTCTTACTGTTAGCAACCTTAGTTAAACATACACCCCACACACACTCTGTGGATTTGTGCACATACCAATAAAAAGACCCAATGACTACTCCAATGACTGCTCCAAGGGGAGCTATCATTCTCTGTGCTAGGCAGAGCAGAATAGTCCATATGTGGAAATCGCTTCATTTTCAAATTATAGGTAAAGGCAGTAAACAAGTTTCTTAGAACACTACCAAAATCTCACAGTGATTAAGAAAACAAACATCTTTGAGATAATAAATAAAAAAAAGATGACTTTGAAGTTGTTGAATTTGAGCCAGACAAAGGATGTTGCCTATGGAAAACAATCGAACAAAAATGAGGCAGGTTCCCAAAGATGGCAGAAGAGATGAATACCCAATCAATAACAAATGTCAGTTTAAAATGACAGGGGGAAGACTTGTCATCTCCTCAGATAAGTTTTATATCTCAACTCACTGTTTTGGAAATATCAGAACATATGGGGATTTAAAAGAAAAAATCGGAATGAAAGGGGATTAATGGAAAAACAATTTTATCTGTCAAAGATCACTACAAAGCAAACAAAACACAAGCAAACCAAAGCGACTGTAAAGGGCATATTCATCAATAATCCTGGCTGTGTTTTTAAGGTGCGTGGATGCCACAAAAACATCTCCATCATCACATAAATATAATTTTAGTGTTTATCTGAGTTAGTGATGACATTTATTGCCTCACTCACTCCCTCTTAAAGCAGTGTTTACTTACCTAGCAGTGTTTTTCAGACTGTTTGCATTTGGAAAAGAACACCTCCTGCATCTTTACTAAACCTTAAATAAATTATGCATTAAATCATATTTTTGCTATGAAACTTTTTTTTAAACCAGAGACAACAATTTAAACTCACACCCAACATTGAATATAGCTATTAATAATTTAAGAAAAAATTGCTTGGGTTCCACTATCTACAGTTCATGAATTTATAGCTAAACATGATTAAATGAATCCACGGCTAGGAATCAAGCTATTGAACAAGCTTGCATCCCCCAAGATGGCCTGTAAGAATAATTGGATCTTCTAAAAGAAAACATTTGTTAAGCAAATCAATCAAATCAATCTAGCCTGACACAACTAGTTGTCATTCCTGCATAAAATGAAATTTATACTATATGAATATGTATTTGAGTTGGAGAAAATATGATAGGAGGAAAATAGTTATTTAGCAGGGGCTCTTTTAATACATAGTTGACAGTTAAATTTTTATCTTAGTAAAGAGTGAAATGTCTATTGTTACCACTCCCCGACAGAGTTAATTCTGGACCAGCTAAAATTATGGAACTGATGACTAACTTTATTGTTTGTTAATTTAAATTGACTTGAAATATGTTCTTATTATCAAAAGAGTACCCTACACATTAGAACACGGGACACAATAATACTTCCAAATAATGAGAGTGGTAAAATTAAGTATGCTATTTAAATTGAAACACAATAATGGAAATTGAAAAGTGAGAAATAGCCACAGGATCATTTGCCCGTCTATCCCTAAGCTTTACGTGCTCAGACTATATTTTTTTTGCCAAAACAAAGAGATTCTTTTAAGACCTAGCTAATTCTCAGAAGATTTGTAGCAAGGTTTTCCACCATCTGCAAGAGAAACAGAGCCAAGTCCAGTAAGAATTTCCTATTGTGGTATTAAAAAAAAAATCAAAGTGCCAAAAAGGAAAAAGAGGGAGCCAGCAGGTGGCACAATGGTTAAGGTACCTGACTCCCACATGGCTAGTCATGGTTCAAGTCCCGGACCTAGCAGCTTGAAAAATCAAACCAGGCACATGTGTGTACATGCCCAAAATCTTAGGAGGAGAACGGAGAAGAAGGAATTTTGGCATGGCCATCACCCCTGAGAGAGGGTGATTTCTCACTTTTCCTCTTACTGTTTCTCTCCTGAGCATGCATACGCCCGACAGCTAAAACCTTAAAAAAAGATAAATAAAATAATGAAAAAGAGAGAAAACGCTTTGGTATGTGGACTCAACCTCAATGTTAAGCAGTGTTAATTCACATGTATGCATGTCTCTGACTGTAATTATGATTTTTTTTTTCCTTTTACAGACTTTTACATGTCACAGTAACTTTGAAAAAATAGGCACCATTTAATTCAGGGTTCTAAACTTCTATTTTTGGTGTTCACGTTGGTGAATTTAAAAATCACACTGAGATGTCCATTACTTGCTGTCCACATTAAACTGTGTTCATTTCATGTGTGCACTTATGGGACTGTATCAGAAGTCAGTGAAACATCACCTTTAATTTCTTTTCATTCCCATGTATGGTTGAACCTGCTTCATCACATTTTTTTGTGAATTTATGAGAATGTTCTAATTTAGGGACCAATTATTTCATTCCTTGAAACTGTCTCAGTTTGCCATTAAACATCTTTTTAACTATACACACCAGATGGGCATCTAGTAGGCAACTCTGCTCTTAAGAGTTATTACTTGCAGGGAACAGCAGTTAGCGTAATGGCTATGTCGCTGGACTCCCACATAGTCGACAGCGGTTCGCGTCCCGGACCCGGTGGCTTAAAATTCACGCCAGGCGCGTGTGCGTGCGTGCCCAAGATCCTGAGAGGAGAATGGATTGTGGCGTGACCATCCCCCCAGGGGGTGATTTCTCACTTTCTGCTTTCTGTCTCTCTGTCTCTGTCTGTCTGGCGAGCGCACGAGCCCTATAGCAAAAACCTCTCAAAAAAAAAAAAAAGAGTTATTACTTGCATATCGAGTATCTTTTCTTTTTTTAAGGAAAGCAAAGTCTTCTTTTCAATCAAAGAATATCTCTTAAAGTCTCAAAATTGTAAGAATCATTGAAGAATTGCAAGGTTTCATGTATGAAATAAACTGAACTTGGTTATCAAGTCTTAAAAAGTTGAATTTCGAAGGTCAGAAAAACTTCCTTGTACTCAGTCAGATTTGAGGTCAGAGATACCTTCAGCATGCTAAAAGACAAGGGGGGGATCTTTCATTTCTGGCAATGTTGCGACCAGATATCTAAAAATCTTACGACCTATCCTTAAAAGTACTGGGTGAGATTTTAAAAACAATTCATTAGCTTCTAATTATTTATTCCATGTTAATATTACTTATACTTTCAAGGTTGTTTATGTCAGTTGTAGTGGGAATACTGTATCACATTGTTGTCCTTCTGCACATTGCTTCCCAAATCCATGTTCATGATTGTCACAGCATTGGTTTGAAATCGCCCATAACAAGAGCGTCCTGTGGGGCCAGCAGATGGCGTGGCAGTTAGGGGCAATGGACTCCCACATGGCTCACTATGGTTTGAGTCCTAGACCCGGTGGCTTGCTTTCTCACTTTCCCTCTCTCTTGCTCACTCTGTCCCTCTCTGGTCAAAATAAAGTAAATAAATAAAGTTAAATAAAATAATTCTTTAAGAAAAAAAAATAAAAGAGCATCCTACTATGTAAATTGACCGATGTGACAGGACTTCATTTTTAGTTTTGTTAATTGTCTATAATTAAGAAAGTGAAGACAATTTTTCTAATGCAGATTGAACTTAAAGTATGGAATGTTGGTAGAATAGCAGGTGGTGTGGTGGTTATGGTGCCGGACTCCCACATGGCCCACACAATCTACCTCTGTTCAAGTCCTGCACTTGGTGACTTGAAAATCACGCTGGGCACATGTGCGTGCGTGCCCCGAATCCCGAGAGATGAATGGAGGAGAAGGGATTGCAGTGTGGCTGTCTGTCGTGGAGGATGACTCCTCACTTTACCTCTCTTCGTCTCTCTCTCTGGCAAGAACATGCCCCCTATAACAAAAACTTAAGAAAAGAACAAAAGTGTGGAACATCTGTCGCTATTACATTGCAAGTAGCAAAAAATAAATAATAAAATAAAATTGACATTTTAAAAAAATTTCAGGTTTTTGCTACAGGACACACGCTTACCAGGGAAAGACCTAGAGACAAGAAAAGTGAGAAATAACCCTTGAGGGGGCTGGGCGGATAGCCAGAATTCCATTCTTCTCCATTCCCTTCAGGCTAGGGATGCAAAAATTCAGTAAAAATCAATGAAAGTGAGAGAATGAAATTATAAATGGACAAATGGCCGGATCATAAGAGTGTGAGAAAACAGAACTCACAGCTGGTAATATTACATAGTGTATATGTGCCATATTTTTTCAACCCAGTCACAGTTTTGGAGCACTTAGTTTGTTTCCGTGTCTTAGCAAATATAAGTGAGGGTTGCTGACTCCCTTGTGATAGCAAGCTATGAGTAAATAGCCTTCACTTGTCCTTACTTGGAATAGAGTCTTCTTTTATCATCCTCCCCAAAATATATGATAATAAATTGACTATATGTACTAGAAAATAAGGAAATTTTAGGCCTAGTCACAGTGGCACAAGCAGCAGAAGTTCTGCTGCGTGATTCAGGAGGTCATATGAGAAGGTTCCGGCCCAGGTCCTATGGCCACCTTAAGGTGTGCAGTGGTCCTCGCTGTTTGCAGCTAGGGGAAGGATCACAGCATAAAGACTCTTTCATGGGTGTCTGTTTTTCATGAGATAAACTTAAAAAAGAATACTTTATATTATATTATTTTTGTAATAGGCGTATTAGTTTTTGCTCAGTAAAATTGAAAATAAACTAGAGCTGGTTGTTTACATTTACCAGCACACGATTGGGCTTACATTCTGAAAAATGGATTTGAAAAAATAAGCCCACTGGCATAAGAAAGACAATAGAAGCTCTGAACAGAAAACAAACAAACCAGATTCTAGAAAATGTTAATCTTAGATCTACTCTTACCTGAGTTTCAGATGCAAATACGTATCACTTATGTGGCCCAAGGAACTTTACTTTTTTTGGGGGAGAGGTTTTTGCTACAGGACGTGTGCGCTCTCCAGAAAGACAGAGAGAGACAGAGAGACAGAAAGCGAGAAATCACTCCCCAGGGGGGGATGGCCAAACTGCAATCCCTTCTCCTCCATTCTCCTCTTGGGATCTTGGGCACACATGCACAATGGCCCGGCGTGAGTTTAAGCCACCAGGTCCAGGACTTGAACCGAGGTCAACTACATAGGAGTTCAGCGACTTAGCCATTACGCTAACTGCTGGTCCCTCCTTCTTCTAATACACACACACACACACACTCACATGCACAAGAAATTAACATACAAATGTTGATGATAACCTTCAGGAGTCTAGTGGAAGTCAAAATAAATATTTTTTTAAAGGGATACACCCAAATTCCAATATGCCTACTCTTCCATAAATAAAGTCCTTCTGAAGGAGTGCCCACAACGGAGCCTGCAGATGGTAGAGTGCTTCTGTCACTGGACTCCCACATAGCCAACTACAATTCAAGCCCTGGACCCAGTGGCCTGAAACTCATGTCAGGTGTGTGTGTGTGTATATGCCCAAGATGCCAGGAGGAGAATGAAGGAGAATGGAGAAGGGATTGCAGCATGACTATTTCCCGGGGGGTTGGGGGGTGGATTTCTCACTTTCGCCTTTACTATCTCTGTCTCTCTCTTTCTCCAACAAGCATGTGTGCCCTAAGGAAAAAAAAACCCTAAAGAAAAAAGAAGTGCCCACAATCAAAACTGCAAACAATTTACAGAACCATGAGGAAACAAGTCCAATACAAAAACAAAGGAGGTGCCCCTCTTAGAATTGTGAATCACAGCTAATAAATTCCTCCAAATACAAGAACAAGGAAAAAATATTCATGGAAATTCTTTACAGATAGAGTATAAATGGGTTGTGTTTTGCTTTTCTTTTTCCCCTTTTCCAACTGTCTGATGGCTATAAAACAAGAAACAAAACCCAGGCATCTTATGTTTAAATTAGGTCTTTCTTCAAATTACCAAGGTGCTAGGAGAAACTGAAATGTATTTTAGCTCATATTGATTTGCTGCAGCTATAGAAGCCTTTTTGTACCCTATAAACTGGCTGAAGAGAACCACGGATCACTAGCAGGTACTTTCCAGAGCCTCACAGAGGGGCAGGGAGGGATGCTTAGTGATGGGAGAGCTCAGTTGTGGAGTCTGTGAAACAAGAAAAAAATAATACATCCTTTATGAAAAAAATAAAATATATTTTAATCAAACAACAGTACTGACAGGACATTTATCGATGTAGAAGAGGTGAGAACCTTATTTACCTCCTTCTCACTGTCCTTAGCTATTTCCTCTAATTCATCTTCAGATTCAAGTTAGTGCCTGCCTATTTCTTGGGCCTTTTAAATGTGAGAATGAAGTGAGTAGTAAGGAACAGGACTGGGGAGACAGAGGGAGAGTAAAGAATTTTTACAAAGAGTTTTGGAGGTTGAGTTTGAGGCAACAAGCATCCTTAAATTGGATTCCTCGGAAATAGACTCTGAGGCAGAGATCTGTGTGCAAGAGGTTTTGTAGAGAGTAAGAGAAGAGACTTTGTGGAGAGTAAGAGAAGGGACAGACGTAGTTGTCTAGAGGGCTGAGTTGACCTGCAGTCTACTTTCTTCCTTTTTTTTAAATTTTTTTTTTTTTTAATTTTGGAGAGGTTTTTGCTACAGGGCACATGTGCTCGCCAGAAAGACAGAGACAGAGAGACAGAAGGTGAGGAATCACCCCTCAGGAGAGATGGCCACGCCACAATCCCTTCTCCATTCCTCTCATGGGATCTTGGGCATGTATGCACATGTGCCTGGTGTGAATTTAAGCCACTGGGTCTGGGACTCAAACTGTGGTTGGCTACATGGGAGTCCAGCAACATAGCCATTATGCTAACTGCTGTTCCACCTGTAGTCTATTTTCAATGAAGACCTTAGTCTTCTTCCTTCTTCCTTCCTACAAGGAATTCTAGAGCTGGGATGCATGTGATTCTAGGTACTAAAGTTATGCACCAGAGCTATAGTGAGGGGAGAGTTATAAATTTCTGGTGTTCTCATCACTGTGTTGGTTTTGAATATCTCTCCTTGTGTAGGCATCTTACTGGGTTGAGTGGGTTTGTAGAGAATTTGATTTTGACATGAAATAGTTCTCACTTTATTTACTAGCTTTCAATTTGATTTTGACACTAAGCTGTTCTCACCTTATTCACTATCTTTAGATTCTACTGTCCTCCTAAGATGAGATTTAGTGTACAATATACTGTAAATAGAATTGCATAGCAATTGAGAGGTAATTCATTGTTCACTCAGGTAATAGCTAAGTATTGTCTTTGTCTTATACTTCTTACAATCTTTTGAGTCTGTGAAGAAACACATTGACTGTAGGTGTAATCAAGTGCTACTGAAGCTATCTAAAAGCCTGAGCAGAGCCTTATGGGAATACTACAAAGGAAGAGGTCAGGTTTGCCTTTCATAAGTCATACGAGAGAATTAAATTTTAAAAGACGGATAGATATTTGTGTTTCTTGGGCAGAAGGAATAGGGTAAAATAATCCAAACAATTCTCCTCTTGGGATCTTGGGCACACATGCACAATGCACAATGGCCCGGCGTGAGTTTAAGCCACCAGGTCCAGGACTTGAACCGAGGTCAACTACATAGGAGTTCAGCGACTTAGCCATTACGCTAACTGCTGGTCCCTCCTTCTTCTAATACACACACACACACACACTCACATGCACAAGAAATTAACATACAAATGTTGATGATAACCTTCAGGAGTCTAGTGGAAGTCAAAATAAATATTTTTTTAAAGGGATACACCCAAATTCCAATATGCCTACTCTTCCATAAATAAAGTCCTTCTGAAGGAGTGCCCACAACGGAGCCTGCAGATGGTAGAGTGCTTCTGTCACTGGACTCCCACATAGCCAACTACAATTCAAGCCCTGGACCCAGTGGCCTGAAACTCATGTCAGGTGTGTGTGTGTGTATATGCCCAAGATGCCAGGAGGAGAATGAAGGAGAATGGAGAAGGGATTGCAGCATGACTATTTCCCGGGGGGTTGGGGGGTGGATTTCTCACTTTCGCCTTTACTATCTCTGTCTCTCTCTTTCTCCAACAAGCATGTGTGCCCTAAGGAAAAAAAAACCCTAAAGAAAAAAGAAGTGCCCACAATCAAAACTGCAAACAATTTACAGAACCATGAGGAAACAAGTCCAATACAAAAACAAAGGAGGTGCCCCTCTTAGAATTGTGAATCACAGCTAATAAATTCCTCCAAATACAAGAACAAGGAAAAAATATTCATGGAAATTCTTTACAGATAGAGTATAAATGGGTTGTGTTTTGCTTTTCTTTTTCCCCTTTTCCAACTGTCTGATGGCTATAAAACAAGAAACAAAACCCAGGCATCTTATGTTTAAATTAGGTCTTTCTTCAAATTACCAAGGTGCTAGGAGAAACTGAAATGTATTTTAGCTCATATTGATTTGCTGCAGCTATAGAAGCCTTTTTGTACCCTATAAACTGGCTGAAGAGAACCACGGATCACTAGCAGGTACTTTCCAGAGCCTCACAGAGGGGCAGGGAGGGATGCTTAGTGATGGGAGAGCTCAGTTGTGGAGTCTGTGAAACAAGAAAAAAATAATACATCCTTTATGAAAAAAATAAAATATATTTTAATCAAACAACAGTACTGACAGGACATTTATCGATGTAGAAGAGGTGAGAACCTTATTTACCTCCTTCTCACTGTCCTTAGCTATTTCCTCTAATTCATCTTCAGATTCAAGTTAGTGCCTGCCTATTTCTTGGGCCTTTTAAATGTGAGAATGAAGTGAGTAGTAAGGAACAGGACTGGGGAGACAGAGGGAGAGTAAAGAATTTTTACAAAGAGTTTTGGAGGTTGAGTTTGAGGCAACAAGCATCCTTAAATTGGATTCCTCGGAAATAGACTCTGAGGCAGAGATCTGTGTGCAAGAGGTTTTGTAGAGAGTAAGAGAAGAGACTTTGTGGAGAGTAAGAGAAGGGACAGACGTAGTTGTCTAGAGGGCTGAGTTGACCTGCAGTCTACTTTCTTCCTTTTTTTTAAATTTTTTTTTTTTTTAATTTTGGAGAGGTTTTTGCTACAGGGCACATGTGCTCGCCAGAAAGACAGAGACAGAGAGAAAGAAGGTGAGGAATCACCCCTCAGGAGAGATGGCCACGCCACAATCCCTTCTCCATTCCTCTCATGGGATCTTGGGCATGTATGCACATGTGCCTGGTGTGAATTTAAGCCACTGGGTCTGGGACTCAAACTGTGGTTGGCTACATGGGAGTCCAGCAACATAGCCATTATGCTAACTGCTGTTCCACCTGTAGTCTATTTTCAATGAAGACCTTAGTCTTCTTCCTTCTTCCTTCCTACAAGGAATTCTAGAGCTGGGATGCATGTGATTCTAGGTACTAAAGTTATGCACCAGAGCTATAGTGAGGGGAGAGTTATAAATTTCTGGTGTTCTCATCACTGTGTTGGTTTTGAATATCTCTCCTTGTGTAGGCATCTTACTGGGTTGAGTGGGTTTGTAGAGAATTTGATTTTGACATGAAATAGTTCTCACTTTATTTACTAGCTTTCAATTTGATTTTGACACTAAGCTGTTCTCACCTTATTCACTATCTTTAGATTCTACTGTCCTCCTAAGATGAGATTTAGTGTACAATATACTGTAAATAGAATTGCATAGCAATTGAGAGGTAATTCATTGTTCACTCAGGTAATAGCTAAGTATTGTCTTTGTCTTATACTTCTTACAATCTTTTGAGTCTGTGAAGAAACACATTGACTGTAGGTGTAATCAAGTGCTACTGAAGCTATCTAAAAGCCTGAGCAGAGCCTTATGGGAATACTACAAAGGAAGAGGTCAGGTTTGCCTTTCATAAGTCATACGAGAGAATTAAATTTTAAAAGACGGATAGATATTTGTGTTTCTTGGGCAGAAGGAATAGGGTAAAATAATCCAAACAGAGAGAACAGAATGAACAGAAGATAAAAAGCTGAGCATCACAAAATAAATGATCATGAGCATAAAAAGCTAGTTATATCACTATCCTGCTAATTTTTGTAACATTTGTTAAGTAGTGTGAATATGTGATTTGTGTAGTTGGCAACATCTAGACCCC
Source organism: Tupaia belangeri chinensis (assembly GCF_000334495.1). Lineage (NCBI taxonomy): Eukaryota > Metazoa > Chordata > Mammalia > Scandentia > Tupaiidae > Tupaia > Tupaia belangeri. Next base: position 2,726,174 of record NW_006160015.1, read on the forward strand.
CCCAAAGATTTTCACCTACTGGGATGCATACTCTTGTAATCCCCTCCTTAAGTGAGCTGGACCTAGCAACTTACTTCTAATGAACAGACTATGGCAAAATGAAAGTATATCACTTCTATGATTAGATTACAAAGAGATCATGGCTTCTCTCTTGCTCACTCTGTGGGAAGACAGCTGACATGTTCTGAACTGTGGGCAAGTCCTGTTATCAATCCATAAGTGAGCTTGGATGAAGCTTCTACCACAATAGAGCTTTCAGATGAGACCACTGTCCATAACACCTTGACTGCAGTCTTCTGAGACACCCTGAGACAGAGACACACAGTCAAATTTCATTTGGGTTCCTGACCCACAGAAACTATGACAATGAATACATTTAAGATGCTAAGTTTTACAGTAATTTTTTGTGAAGCTATAGGTAATTAATTCAGTTTGCACGCTACCCTTTTTGTGCAATGTATCTGACTATCATGAATTAGTGTAATAGCTTAGATTTGTGTTTTGACTAGGTTTTTCTTATATACTAAAAATTGCATGCCTGTCCATGCTTTGCAACTCTTTTTCATTGCTCAAATAACTTACTTATATGTGACTTCTATAGCCCAGAGTTATGTAAACGATTTCTGTATACCAGGTAACTGTAAAGTAAATCTACTATTAACAAGAGTCAGAACTGATATTACCATTATTCTGCATCATAGTGAAGTTCTATATATTTTTAATGACTTATTTAAATATACTGGGTAACACCCAAGCTAAGGATATATTGTCTATTTTCTGAGATAGGGCTGGAGAAAAGACAATGTCCTACAAAATAGTTCATGTTTAAGTGAACTATTGATGATAACCTTCAGGAGTCTAGTGGAGGTCTAAATAAATCTTTTTTAAAGGGACACACCCATATTCCGATATGCCTACTCTTCCATAAATAAAGTCCTTCTGAAGAAGTGCCCACAACGGAGCCTGCAGATGGTAGAGTGCTTCTGTCACTGGACTCCCACATAGCCAACTACAATTCAAGCCCTGGACCCAGTGGCCTGAAACTCATGTCAGGGTTTGTGTGCCCAAGATCCCAGTGAACTACTCTGATGAATATACTAGTTCCTGGATGGTCTTATTAGTGTTGGAATGATTGGCATGTCATCTCTCTCTAAGATCTGCACAAAAATGTGCCTTGGTTTGTTCATGTGGAAGAAGTTGATATTTTGACTGCTTCACAAATCACTTGACTATTCTACGTTTTATACAAGGTTTTGAAAACAAAAATAAAACCCTCTACTGACTAGAGTGTCAAAATACATCTTGGGAGCAGTATGTACTGGACTGGCACTGTCAGCATCTCAAGCAATTGGTTTATACCCTAATCACAGGTTACAATTCATATCCCTGTGATGACTGTATATAGTGAGTTAGTAGATCTGAAAAATCAACCAGTTTTGGAGTTATAAAGGGTGTTAGAGATCATCTAATATAATCAGTCAATTGTATCAGCTTCACCATTTTACAAATAGGAACAAAAATCTGTTACATTCACCACTCAGTGTTTTTTGTAATATACAGTTCAGTTCCTATCTACTCATTATACATTTTTTTAAATCTCTATCTCTCTCTCTCTTCTCTCTCTCTTTTTGTTTTTTTTTTTTTTTTTTTTGAGAGGATTTTGCTATAGGGCATATGTGTTCCCCAGAGAGACAGACACAGAAAGTCAAATCACCCCCCTGTGGGGGAGGGGGGAAATGGCCATGCCACAGTCCCTTCTCTTCCATTCTTCTCTTAGAATTTTGAGCATGCATGCACATGTGCCTGGTGTGAGCCACCGGGTCCGGAACTCGAACAGCGGTCAAATACATGGGAGTCCAGTAACATAACCATTATGCCATCTGCTGGTCCCTTAAACTCTTGATTTCTATTTTAGGTTGCTGTTCAATGATTGTATATTATTTGCTATAACAGTAGTTTTCTATGGTCCATTGTAGTTAATCAGTGGGTTCACTGTCTCATGACAGACATCTGTATGGCAGCATATCTTTTAGGGCCTGTGGTCTATGTCTAATGACCAAATCTTACGAGAAGGTCGGGAATGAAACTGATCATTTAATGCAATGGCAATTATGTGTCAAAAACTTTGATTTTTACTTTTTATTTTGGGAAATTTCAAACACCAAGAGGGAAAAGAACTTATACTTACCATTTGACTTGTGCAAGGATTAACATAAAGCCATTCATGACAAACTCTTCTTTTTCTCTTTTTCCATGATTGACTATTTCAAATAAAAGTTCATCATTTTTAGTTCATCCATTAATATTTTAGTATGTGTTGATAACAGATAAGGAACTCTTTAAAAAATGACACCATTATTGTATAAAAAATTTTTAAAAATCCTCAATAATATCAGTGTTTAATAGTCTCATAAGTGTACTTTTACGGTTAATTTGTTCAAATTAGAATATAAATAAGGTTCACACATTTCGTAACAGCTTCTTCACTCACTCTTCTTTTATGCCATTAATTTCTTGTATCTGGTATTCAGAAGTAAAGTCATCATTCAATTGAGATGTGATTTATTGTGCTTGATATCCATACTTCCTCCCATCAATCTATTAATCTATCCAGCTACATAAAATCTAGTAGTTTCTCTGTAAAGGTTACAGAAAAGGCTTTCTCTGCTATGAAATTTAAAAATTCTAAAGACAAGTTCATAATCCTAATTCTCTTATTATTTTTAAAGTAATGACTTTAAGCAGATACGTGTAAAAAGGACAAAGTCAACTTCTAATTGAGAAGGAGAATTTTAAAGTCTAATGGGCACATAAGAACAGTGTATGAATAATAAGGCAAGGTAGAAAATAAATATGAAAATGTATGTTGAAATAAAATGGTTTGGGAACTCAAAATAGGATGAAAGAATTCTTTTCTTTCCATTATTTTACATAATAAGTTATGCATATTATTCTTTATCTGCATAAGGTAAAAAAATTAAAGTTAGTATCCACAATGATCAAATTTATGCCATTTATCTAGATGAGCTCTGTTATTTTTTTGTGCCTCTGTTTTTCTGTGAAAAATAGACAAAATGTTTATATTTCTAGGGTTTGTGAACAGTTAATGAGATAATGTATATGATACATTTAGCTTTGTGTTGTTTGCTCATTAACAGTCATTAAAAAAAACAAAAAAAAATAGTCTCCTAAAGATTTTGATACTCTTGCTATTTTATGGCTTATCTGTCATATCAGTTGATGTGAACTATTTAAAATAAAGAGTTGGAAGAACATAACTCTAAACCTTTCCCTGAATAAATATGGCATCTCTTCTTCTGTGTAAATGGAAAGGATTAAGATATAATGTAAGCTGTCAAAATTCTGGATTACCTTAGACACTTTAACAATTTTTTCTTATACTGAGCAAGCCAGTATTTTACAAAAAATTATAAAAGAAATTCTCTCTTTAGACAATCTAAACTATTCAGACATGCCCCCAAAATAGAGACTGTAGTGATTTTAGACATTTTCAACTGGTTCTTTATTTTTAATTGCAATTCAATCAACACTCAACAGCAAGATCCCTTTTCATAAGGCCTCATGTTCTTTCTTTTCCAGCAAAAAAAGTCTGTTCCAGAGTTTTAATATGTGAGTTGAATACTTCTAATTTAGAATCTGTCACCTTCATAACTTCTCAAAGCTCTTATAACATCCAGGAGGATTTTCTTCGTCATTCAATTTTCTGATGCCTTTCTAAGTTTCTCTCTTTTTATTTGTATCTGAAAAATGTTAGCCACTTGAATTTCATATTCTGGCACCATTTTTTCAGCTACACCATTTAATATACCTCATTTCACCTTTTTTTTTTTTTTTTTTTTTTTTTGAGAGGTTTTTGCTATCGGGTACATGCACTGGTCAGAAAGACAGAGAGAGACAGAGAGACAGAAAGTGAGAAATCACCCCCCAGGGGGATTGGCCATGCTGCAATCCCCTCTCCTCCATTCTCCTCTTGGGATCTTGGCCATGCACGCACAACTGCCCAGTGTGAGTTTAAGCAGCCAGGTACAGGACTTGAACCATGGTTAACTACATGGGAGTCCAGCGATGTAGCCATTACACCATCTGCAGGACCCCTCATTTCACTTTTTAAAACAATTAATTCTTAGAATAACAGGGTGGGTTCTCTAACATCTTAAGGGCCTGTGAACATTAAATGTGTAAGACAGTCATCTGTGTCACTTCAACTTCAATTCTAAAAATTAAGAAAGAATCACTGGGGTTCCAATCAAACTAAAATGAAACTAGTTGAATTAAGTAATATTTTAGGCTTTAGTGCATAAGTGTATTATTTTTGGATTTGAATTAGATAATGTTTAAAAATGAATTAATTTATAAATTTATAAAATTAGGCTTTTGCTTTTGTCCTAGAGTCTGGTGTAATTATATTTTGCGAAATGAGCTATACTTGATATTAATTTTTTTTTGAGAGGTTTTTCACTATAGGGCACGTGCGCTCGCCAGACAGACAGAGAGAGACAGAGAGACAGAAAGCGAGAAATCACCCCCCAGAGGGGATGACCATGCCGCAATCCCTTCTCCTCCATTCTCCTCTCGGGATCTTGGGCACTCACGCACACGCGCCCAGCATGAGTTTTGAGCCACCGGGTCTGGGACGTGAACCGCGGTCAACTATGTGGGAGTCCAGCAACATAGCCATTATGCCAACTGCTGGTTCCCCTTGATATCAATTTTTAAAAAGATACACATGAGATAATTTCAACATTTACAATAATCTTGCATGCCAAGAAAACTATCTTAGACAATGGTTCCCACAATTAAGATCATTAGACTCTTTTTTTGGCCAAACTTTGTGAGGCCATTATAATTTCTTTTTTAAACAAGAATATTCTGTATTAAAAAATTACAAGCAACTCACTGGAATGTGTTGAGTATTGAATCCTGGATATATTTCTATCCATTGCTCCTTCTTGGAAGTTCTATTAAAAGGTAATAATATTATATATGAAGACTGTTCTACTTTTGAAAGGATTATGTGTTGGTGGAAATCTCTTCTCTGGATGTATTTTTTTTACTGTAATTTCTGACTGTAGATAAATATAGAGCTAATTCAGAGATGTCCCAGTTTCATCTCCAAAGACATTCCTCCATGTGTCCCATGATGTGGCTGATTTGAAAACTGACAAAAGCACTTTGTCGCTCTAGAGCTGACTCCTCATCGGAAGGCTGTTCTTAAAGAAAATGAACACTGGGCGATCGCTCCAATTTTCTATTTCAGCCTAGGCTACTAACTTGAAACTAGGATATTTTGGAGGGTAATTAAAAAATAAATATATACGAAGTAGTACAGCAGTTTGACATCTAGGTTTTAGCAAAGTCACTGTCCCATGTAATTTAGAACAGGAAAGAAATCACTGGGACAGAAAACATATGCAATAGCACGACGTTGAGCTGTCACATCAGTTCAGTGTCAGTCTCTGGCTAACGGAGACAAACACCTTCCTCTCCCCCTCATTTTCCTTCTGTGCTCCCCACCTCCTTCTTGCTCATTCTTCCTATTGATTGGTGGACCTGACAAATAGCATGGACTTTGAATAGAATTAACAGACATTTTGTCTAAGGCAAGGGGGTTTCTAAACTTAGAATGTTGCAAGAAGTAGCAGACCATCACCATACTCCTAGATCAGACATATTGCAATATTGTATTTTAAGCATTGTTTTGTGAGCATGATGGTGTTATTCAGTCACCAAAGACAATCTGAAAATCCACCCATGACTTCTATTGAATCAGATTTCTGGGTAGGTTCTCATGCTTTTCTTATGCATTTCCCTACTGAATTTTATCTTGAATGCCTTGGGATAAGTAAATAAGCCATTTCATTTTTATTTCCCATTCCATGAAATGCTTCTCAAGTAACTCGATTAATGCTCAAAACCAATATTTGACTAGATGCATAATGTAATTAAAATTTCATAAAACTGCTATAATCATAGTAGCTCAGTAATAAGCAACCTTATTTATCACACAAATGATATCTTTGGATTTCTAACCCATACTTCATATAGCTAACTTAAAATTAAAAATGAAATATACACATACAGATGTGCTACATATACCTATAGATGTATGCATACAAAAGCCACATACACATATAAGTACCTGTACTTACAGTGCATGCAATGCATCTATATGCATATATGTATACACACACACACACACACACACACACACACACACACACATACATCACCCCATAACTTGCTCTTTCAGGGATACTGGGCAACGAGTATTTTTCATTAACAAAGAACCAATATTTTCCTGAAGATTGGTCTATAGATGACCTAATAGGTTGAAGACAGAGATGGCTACATTCCATTTATATCTTCTGAATAAAATGACTTATCCCTGAAAGCTATCAGATATTATGCCATAATGTGAAGTGAGTGATATTGAAATATTAAATGGTATTGCTCCTCTACAACTCAAACATAATTCACAGATGCCAATACTTTTGTAAAGTGGTGAGTCATGTCATGTATACTGCATTTGGCATATTACTGCTGTCTTCATGCCTACATATCTTTGTTGTCTTATGTATTTTATTTCTTTAATACCTATCAGCTAGTATTTCACTGATTCTTTTTTTAAGGAGTTATTTATTTATTTCCATTTAGTAGCATTATTTTTTTTTTTAATTTGACCAGAGAGAGAGAAAGGGAGAAAGCAAGCCGCCAGGTCTGGGACTCGAACCATGGTTGGTCATGTGAGAATCCAGCACCCCTAACCACCATGCCACTTGCTGGCCCCCCTCACTGATTCTTGAAGTTTAACTCAAACTACATTCAAGAGGAAATTTGTTAAAAATCCAGACTCCTGGGCACAGAGATTCTGAGCAGTGAAGTCTGGAACGGAACCCAGGAATCAGCAGTTTTGCAATCCTGCAGATGACTGATACAGATGGTACAAGAACTACCGTTTGATAAACATTGCCCCCAGGGGACTGAACTCTCCCCTCCATATGATTCCTTTGCAAATTTTCCTTTATTGCCGGTCTCTATTCATTTAACACAAGGTGCTTTATACTATGTCTGCCTCATAATGACACAATGGAGCAAGATTTATAATAGTGTTTTCTAACAAAAATATAAGATATAAAAAACATGTAATTTTCAACTTTATAGAAGCCTCATTTTTAAAAATTAAGAATAGGTGAAATAAGTTTAATAATAAACTTTATTCAATGCCACATATCCACAGTACTATTGTTTCAATATGCAATCAAGAGAAACATATTGAGATACTTCATATTCCTTTTTCACACTAAATCTTCAGATCTGGAATATAATTTATCCTTAGTCTATCTCAATTCAAAATAGCCACATTTCAAGGGATCAAAGGCTACATGTGGCAAATAGCTACCATAGTACATAGCAAAGTGCTACAGAATAGCAGTGCATGTATATTTTCCAAAATTACACCAGCATGTTCTAAAGTAAACAAATCATACCACTGCACAGCCCGTGATCTGAAAAGCCTCTTAATTTACATGTAGCCACCAAAGCCATAGGGAATATTCTGATAGCCAGAAGTGCATCAAGCTAAGTGGTGTTGCCAAGGTCTGATTACCAAAGACACAGCCTGTGGGGTATGATGCTATTTACTTGCAGGACCTTCTGGGGCCTAAGTGAGATTTTATGAGAGAAGACAGCCTTCATAGAGGTGGCTGGGTTTTAGACATTTCATTAGCTGGCCTTAACATTCTACAAAGGTCCTGATTTTCTAAACCACGGTTGGCAAAATCATTTGGTTTACTATTGGATTTAAATGTACTCTACTTATAAAACATTGGCAAGGTTTCACTTACATTTACTCACAATATATTTTGAAAGACATCTGGAAAGGCACGGACACAATCGATTGCTACTATTTACTGAGGACCAATAATGGTACTCAGTGTCGGTCATATGTTGCTTAATGACAGGGACACGTTTGGAGAAGTGCATTGTTAGGTGGTTTTGTCATTGAGTGAACCTAATAGAGTGTACTCACATAAACCTAGCTGTGTAGCCCAACACTTAGGCTATACGGCATATGGGGTGGATTTTTGTATACTTAGAACCATGATGAACTAAACAACACATGACTAAATACACACAAGAGAAAATGATGTCATCAAGAGTGTGGTAAACAGGAGATGCATGAGGATGCTGCTGGTGTATCACATCATACTGTTTTACAGTAAAAAAACTGTGTAACTGATTTTTTATAAGTAGAGGAAACATACTCTAAAGTTAACAGGAAAAGTGTATTGTAAATATATGAAACAGTAACATAGTCATTTATTTCATGATCAAGTACAGTGTGTTGTACATAAGTGCATGTGCTAAACTTTCACTAGACTGGTAATGCCATAGGTTTGCTTACATCAGCATCACAGCAAACATGTGAGTCATGCTGCATGGTATGATATTATGACAGCTACAGTGTCAGTAGGTGACAGGATTTTTTCTGCTCCATTATTATCTGAGGGGATCACTATTGTATATGCAGCTTGTCATTGACAAGAATGTCATTACATGGTACATGACTGTACCAATAGGATTAACATTTGCTAAAACGCTTACCATGTGGCAAGTGCTATTGGAAGGGTTTTACATAAACTACTCACTTAATCCTTACAATAATCCACCGTGATAGGTACTATCATTATTCCCATTTCCCAGATGGAAAAAAATTGAAATAAAACAAAATAAAATGCTGAAACCAAAAACAATGGTTTCCACATGGCCAAGGCCACTTTGGCAAAGGGGGGAGCTAGGTTTGACACCAGGCAGTTACACTCTGGGAGTTGGCCATGCTGACCTCTACATCAGAGTCCCTCAATCTTGGAAACATTGTCATCTTAGGTGGGTAATTCCCTGCTGCAGGGACCTGTCCTGAGCATTGTAAAACATTAAGGAGCATCTTTGCTTTCTATCAAGTTGATGCCAGTAGTGTCACAGCTTGCAAAGTTAGAGCAACCAAAAAATGTCCTAGACATTGTCAAATGTTCCCTGGAAAAGAGATCTGCCTCTGGTTGAGAGCTCCTGCTGTAGACTAAACTGGCTTCCTGTAGCAAATGCAACATGACACTAGGAGCTTTCTCATAGGGGATGAGCGAAAAGAAGCAAGAGGAAAAAGAGAGGAGGGGAAGGGCCATAGTTCAGAGAATGTATGTGACCTCTTTGAAGTTGTTAAAAGCAAGAAATAAATTGTCTTAGAAATTCCAGAAGGAACCAGCCCTTCTAGCACTTTCACTTTGGCTCAGAAAGACTCAATTTTTGACTCATTACCTCCTAAACTGTAGGAAAACACATTTATGCTGTTTTAAATCACTACATTTGTGTAGTTTGCTATAGTGATAGTAGCAAATGTATACAGGTTTTGGGCATACTTCACCTGAGCTCTATCAGGTAGGGTTTTTAACTGAGTCCAGGGTCCTAAAGTCAGGAAAGGTAGAAACAAGATTTAAAACACGGGACCCAGGGTGCCATGGAGGTTAAGGTGGTTGGATCCCACATGGCTGAGGGCACAATTTGAGTCCCAGAACCGACTTGAAAAACATGTGAGCTGTGTGTGCATGAGTGCCCCAAATCCCTAGGAGTAGAGGAGAAGGAATTACAGTATGGCCATCCTCCCCTGGAGGTGAGTTCTTTCTCTCTCCTTCTGGTGAGTGCATATACTTTATAACAAAGACAGAAACAGAAACAAAACAAACAAATAAACCTCAGGATTCTTACTGAAAAATCTGGCCCTTTTTACACTCAGTATAAAGTATTCCATTCATTTCCCCAATACCCAGACATAATATCACATTCTTTTAATCCTGACTGTTTGAAGATGTAATGTTAGATAATATCCTTTTGGGAATATATATATATATATATATTTGAAATAAAATGCTAATGGCAATCTTTTTTCTCTTATATTAATTCTTAATTATACCTGAGGAGAGGATTCTGGTGATTTCCACATACATTTGGAATAAAGGCTTTTGAAGATATAGAAAGAGAAGAAAGAAGAAAGGGACCCTCAATGTAGTCCAATGTCTTTAAATAGCAGTGCTACCACAGATGCCAATCATTTCTACTGTTCATTTCTAAACTTTTGGGGGAAATCTATCTGCATGAAATTTCCTTTTACAAAGAAGACTAAGTAACAGCAATAAAATTTAGGCTTGTAATCAGCATTCATTTTAGCATTACGATTAAAGAGCAGATTAATCTGACCTGTGTGCCCTGTTGGCAAGACAATTAAAATGCTAAAAAAGGCATTAATAAGTCCTCAAATGAAGTAATACCATATTCAATAAAAAGGGCTCTCATTATGCAAAGGACTTATTATGAGAAGTATGTTTATGGTTTATTTGCATTTCTAAGTATTTGGCTTCTGATATTAATGCTTACAAGTCTACCTTTTTTTTTTGCCCATTTTTGAACCCACCTTCCTACTTTGGATGACTCTAAAACTAGACCTGGGAGGGCTTAGACTTTAGAATCAGAGAGTGATAGCTCCGAGCCTGCAAGCCTGCACCTACTAGCTGTATGCCCCTGAGGAAATGATTGAACCACTCAGAGCCAGAGTTCCCTCACCTCTCAGATGTTCAAAATGTCAGAACCCATCTCAGAGGGCTGTGGTGGGGCCTCACATAGCACAGCACTTGATTACTCTAAGGATTCATGCGTTGAAATTTTGTTGTGAAGCTACTAGGAGGAAACTGAATACTTTCATGATGTTGAAAGCCATGGCCTTTGGGAGTGATTAAGTGATTAGGGGTGGGATGGCTTCCTAGAATGGAATCCTGGTGAGTTTATAAGGAGAGGGCAAGAAACCATGAACGACACACAACCCAGACCATGCTCTGCTTCCCTCCACTAAATTGGGATGCAGCCAGATGACCCCCATAAGAGTTGGCCCCTGGACTTCAGACCCCAAACTGTGAAGTGAATAAACCTCTGTATTTATAAATTACCCAGACATGAGAATTTTTGCTATTAGCAAAAAACAGACTAGAACAAATCCTGACGTCCTTGAGGACAAGAGGTCGCATTCCCTTTGTAATATCTGCACTTTTAACAATTGCCTGTTTTATACTAAACACATGATAAATATAGGGGAAATGGTAGACCAGACTTTCTAAAAGAAGGGACATAAACTCAGAAACATAATTGTTACATTGTAAGGTTTCCCTCATTAGAAATTAAAAAAAAAAATCACAAATAGGTGATTAAAATGGTGACACCTGAAGATGATGACACTAACATTCTAAAAAAAGAACAAAAAGTATCATCACGAGCAACAAAAAGCATAGCAAATTTGTATATTTCAGGCATGAACTGCATAGTAAAGTTGGAAGATCAAGATGACTGTCCACAGAATAAATGGTCTGTACTTGGATAAAACAGCTTTGAAAATCAAGTCTAGTGGTCATAAATCTCTTGAAGTTCAAGTGCTAATCAGACTTTTGGAGAGACTGACTTTCTGGCTTTTGACCTGAGAAGCAAGTACTGAAAGAGCCAGGTCTAAATCATGAAAGCAAAACCCTTGTAGGCAGTGAGGATTTGATATAACTTTTTGAAGTATCCACAGAGGTGAGGAGATTGTCGATGACAAGCGCACTCAACAGCCTAGTGTTTTCTTCTTCATGAAAGCGTTCTCAGCACTGAAAAGGTAACACCAAGGATGGTGCGGAAACATATCTACTGTCACCAGTATTTGTTATTGAAATATCATTATCTATCTTTAGATAGACATCTCTCCATATCTGTACATCTATTTCTATATAAACACATCTTTCTCTCTATCTGTACATTTATTTTTATGTATTTTTATATGTCTTGGGATCCTTAAGACAGTTTGTGGAAAAATAAAATGAAAGTATGAGTTTATTTTGGTGCAAAACATTTTTTTGAAATCATGCAGCTTTTTTTTTTTTTCAAAATACACATTTCTATTACATTTTGCAGGTACTCCCCATATATCTGTATCTATCTATCTACCTACCTACCTATACACATCTAAGTATATGTGTTTCTATAAACATATAAACACACATAGAGGTCAAACAGAAAACTCTTTCTCAGGCTACCTTACTGAAGAGAATCCTTTCTGAAATAGTCACAGATAAAAAAGGAATCTCTGTTGCTTAGTTAACATCTGTCTACCTTGTCATAACTCTATAGAATTGTCTTTTTCTGGATCATAGTGATGTCTCAGAATTTGGTTCCAGGGGCCAGCAGGTGGTGTGGTCCTTGACTCTCACATGGCTGTTCAAGGCCTGGACCTGGTGACTTGAAAATCACGCTGGAGACATGTGTGTGCATGCCCAAAATCCCAAAAGGAGAATGGAGAGGACGAGATTATGATGTGGCCATTCTCCCTGGGGGATTATTTCTTAATCCCTGTCTTTCTGTCTCTGGCAAGTGCATGTACCCTATGGTAAATCATAAAATAAATAAATTAATTAATTAAATCAAATTTAAAAAAGAGAACTTGGCTCTAGAAAACCAGTATTTAATAGGCTCCATTGAGTGAAGGAAGAGACTATTCTATTTCAGGCAAATCTAGTAATTTAGAGGCCTCCTCATTCTGAAATAAATGAAGATTTGAGAATCCTTTTCCTTAACTTTCCTTATTACTGCAACTAACTTGAAGTATCTGATCTTAAACAATTGTTTGATGAGTTCATGAATTTATCACTAGAAGAACCAGGCTACACCATAAAGCATCTTTGTTAATACCACATTATCTTGCCAGCAACTACAAAGAATAGGTACACTTTATTGGCTAGTCCTGTAGGATACTGCCTAAATGATATACAGGGCTGACCAAGGTTCAAGTCTCAGTCCCTGTCCCAGTATCTTAAAGAACACACAAGGCACATGCATGCAAGCAAAGTGTTCTGATGGGATGAAGAATTGGAAGAAAAAGAATTGCAGTGTGATCTGGCCTCCTTCAGGACAGAGGGTTGCTGTATCTCTCTTTTTCTCTCTTCCTTTCTAGTGTGGATGCACACACAACACACCCTCTGACCTAACAACAACAACAACAACAACAACAGAATGCCTATACTTTCTTAAGCTCTATAAGAAAAGGTATACTTCATATATATTTTTAATTAAAAAAAAAGAAACTAGCACAAAAATAGACCCACAGACCAATGATATAGAATAGAGAATAATACAGAAATAAACACCAAGTAATATGGCAAACTGATCTTTGACAAAGGGTATTAGACAATGCAGCAGATAAAAAAAAAAAATCTTTTCAGCAATTGGTGCTAGAAACTGCCTATCCACTTGCAGAAAAATGAAACTGGACCACTATCTCTCACCATTAATAAGAATCAACTCAAAATGGTTAAAGATTCAAATGTAAAGTCACAAACTATAAAATTACTAGTATAAAACACAGGGGAAATCATTGAAGACACAGGAGTAGGCAAAGATTTATGAAATAAGACCCCTATTCACAGGCAACAATTTCCAAAGTAGACAAGTGAGATTACCTAAGGCTAATAAAAATCTTTCTCACAGCAAAAGAAACAATAGAGTAAAAAGATAACTCTCGGAATGGGAGAAAATGTTTCCCAATTATTCTTCCTACAAGGGATTGATATCCAGAATAAATAGGGTATTCAAACAGTTAATTCATTAAAGAATGAATAATAATCCAATTTAAAAATGGGTGAATGAATAGACAACTCTCCAAGGAAGATCTACAAATGGCCCAAAAGCACATGGAAAAAATGTTCACAGTCTCTTGTCATAAAGAAAATGAAATTTAAAACCACAATAAGAGACCAGCAGGTAGCATGGTAGTTACAGTGTTGGATTCCCACATGGGTGACAGTGGTTCAAGTCTCGGATTCAGCAGTTTGAAAATCATTCTAAGTGTGTGTGCATATGTGGTCAAAATCCCAAGAAGAGAAGAGACTGTGATGTGACCATCCACCTGGGGGTGGGATTTCTCAGTTTCACTTTCTCTATTCTCTCCAGTGAGTAGATATGCGCTATAGCAGATAATAAAAATAATAATGCAACTCAAAATGAGATACCATTTAAACCTAGTTGGAATGGCTAGCTTCTAAAAAATAAAGAACAATAAGTGCTGACAAGGCTATGGTGAAAAGAAAACCCTTTTACACTGATGTTGGGAATGTAAACTAGTACAATCTCTGTAGAAAACAAATGGAAATTCCTTAAAAATCTACAAATAAGGGCATCAGGTGACATGGTGGTTAAGGCCCTGGACTCCCACATGGGCAACTGTGATTCAAGTCCCACAGTTGGTGGCTTGCTTTCTCATGTTTTCCCTCTCTCTGTCTCCTTCTGGTGAGTACATTTGCCTTATAGCAAAATAATAATAATAATAATAATGATAGTAAATAAACTTAAATAAATAATTATTTTTGAAAAAGAACCCTAAAATAGAACTACCGTATGACTCAGTAATCCCACTCCTTAGTATTTACTCAAAGGACAGGAAAACAGTTAGAAAGAGCCTTACACATCAATGTTGATTGCAGCATTATTCACAATTGCTAAAACATGGAACCAATCTAAGTATCCAAAAACTGATGATTCATTGAAAAACCATGCCACATGTATACTATGGAATATGATTCAGCTGTAAGAGAAAATGAGACCCTATTGTTTGATTCAAAGTAAGTTAATATAGAAAGCTTAGTGTGAGAGAAGTGAGCCAGACTTTGAAAGATACACATTGTATATCCCCACTCAATGTGAATCTGCACTCTATGGCAGAAATGGAATGATCTGAAGATATAGTAGGTAGAATAACTAGGGATCAGCAGGTGGTGTGGTAGTTAAGGCGCTGGACATTCCCACATGGCTGACCACAGTTCAAGTCCTGGACCTGGCAGCTTGCTTTCTCACTTACCCTCTCTCTTTTTCTCTCTCTCCCTGTGTCTCTCTCTGGTCAAATTAAAATAAATGAATAAATAAATAAAATTAAATAAATAATTCTTAAAAAAAAAAAAACAAGAATAACTATAGATACCAGAGACTGTAAGGAAGGGGAGTGAATGATAGACAGTGGGTGGCAGAGGATGGATATGATATGCAAAGAGAAGCAGCATTTAACAGGCAAATAAAAAGTAAAGTTCTCTTGTGAAAAAATATGTTATATATTGTATACATCATGATAGAGACTTCATGTAAAATGTGAAAGTAATCTAAAAATTAAAAAAAAAAAATAAAATGGTGAATTTAAAAACAATAAAATATTCAAAAAAGAAAATCTAAGAAACCCTAAAAATCTTTGTTGTGGTTAAGATAAATACATTAATAACTTCATTCCTATACTGTTCTTTCAAGGAAATAATGGAAGAACATGGATTCAAGTACAGCATTTAATTATTGAGAAAGAATATGGTAATCAGGTGGCTATCCAACCATACCCCCATCATCAAGTTTATTTTAAGTTCACTCTATAGTGGGGGTGAAATTTAACTGCTTCTGTTACTGATTCCATCGAGTACTTGAAAATGAGGCCTATATCTTGAAGAGTGTGTGCAGAAAATGAATTAAGGAACCAAATTCAGCTCACTGCTCTTACTATTTTACTATGCAAAGCAAACAAAACAAAACAAACCTCAGAATTAAATCATTTCAAAATATTATAACATGGTTCGCTTTATAACCCATCTGGATTCTAACCTTCATCCTCTCAATTTTCAATTGAGTTTATTGACAGCACCAAAAGTGAAATTATAAGTTAAAGAAAAATACATTACAATAATCTTAATAAGCTCATATTTAGTCAGTGCTTTTACAGTAAGGATATTTTTGTGCATTTTTTTTCCTTTGGGTAGTTTGAGCACACAGGGGATGTGCATTCCCTGGAGAGAGACAGAGATAGAGAGACAGTGAGAAATCACACCACACCCAGGAGGGTGGCCACACAGCAATCTCTTCTCCACTTTCCTCTAGGGATTTTTGGTGTGCAAACACACACGTACCTGGCATATACACCTAGTTTAGTTTTCAAGCTGTGGGCTCTGGGACTCAAAACTGCAAAGCTGACCATGTGGGATCCAGTTGCCTTACCCTCCACACCACCTGCTGGCTCATAAATTCTTGAATGAATCATAGCATTTAACCTTCACAGCTCTCTAAAGAAGTAGATAATGTTGTTACCATCCCTACACCCTTTTTCAAAAGAAGGAAACTAAAGCTAAGAGAGATGAAGTAATTTGCCAAAACTGTATTTTACTATATAGTAGACCTAGTATTCTAACCTTAGGACCCTTTTTAAGGATGCGTTCTTTGTTTTTAATTTATTTATTTATTTATTTATTTATTTATTTATTTATTTTTAGAGATAGATTTTTGCTACAGGGCATGTGTGATCAACGGTGAGACAGAGAGAGACAGAGAAACAGAAAGTGAGAAATCATCCCCTAGGGTGGATGGCTACACCACAATCCCTTCTCCTCCATTCTCCTCTTGGGAGTTTGGACAGGCACACACACACATGTGCTCAGTGTGAGTTTTAAGCCACCAAGTCCAGGACTTGAAGAGCAGTTGACTACATGGGAGTCCAGCGACTTAACCATTACACTATCTACTGGTTTCTGTTTTTTGTTTTATTTTGTTTTTTAAAATTTTATTTATTTATCCCATGATTGATAAGATGTACAGAGAGACAGATAGAGAGACAGCACCTTCAACAAAGTCTGATGCTTCAATCCAACCACTGCTTCATCTAGTCCCAGATCATAGCCTTACACAGGCTAGTGTATACAGGAAGTCTTGGGATGCAAACTGAGAATGTTCCAATGCGAATCAACCCCACAGAGCATAGTATTTTTCTCTGAGCCAACCATCCAGTGCCAAGATGTGTTCTCTTAACCACTAAACCATCCAACTTTCCATGCCTTTGGCTTTAACAATTGAAGCAGTAGGATAAGGAAACAAACCACTATACGAACCTGTCCTGCTATTTCAGTATTTTTAGTTCAGTCAAATTGGTCAAATTTAATTATTCTACTTCTAAGTAAAAGACTATAACCAAGTTAATTTCAAGAGTTTGACAATAAAATGCTCCTGGGAGTGGGGGTGGATGGGGAAGATATCCTTCTTCACTATGAGTAAGTAAAAGAAAATCACATCTAAATTAATCATAATCTTTATCCTTTAACATAGTTATAAGGTTATGTTTTTAAATATGTCTTAGTTTTTTATGTGTTTTGTTTTGTATGAGACTCGACATAATTCTTTCTTGGTCCCCTCAGGTGGGCTAAGAGATTATATCTTAGCAGCAAAGTTACTTCATTCAAGGCTGTCTAAGTGAGATAACTCACTTTTCACATACTTTAGAAACATTGATCTGTTTTGTACAGCCTATCACATAGAACAGCCTGTGGATAGACTATTTTGCTCCAGGTAAAGCTGTTCAAATCCTCAGCTGAATATACAGTAAACAGAACACTGCACTGGAAGTTGCTGGGGGAACATATGGTCTTTGTCAACAGTGAAATGTCTGAACTATAGAGTGTTATTAGTGATGGGCTCGCTGGATTCAAATACAGAACCACACTTGTTCACATAAGCTCTGGTGACTCAAACATTCACCATGGTTAGGGCCAGCTGACAGTGTCTGTATTCTATTTAAAGTTTCACAGGAAAGTGGAGGAGGTGCCTGGCATGTAAGATGATTGACTTTCCTATGAGAAGCAACAATATGCCTGTCTAAAGCTGGGATCTTATAATTTCAGTGAGTCAGATCATTAAATTTGAATTATGGCCCATAACAATTCACTAGGCTAAAATTAGGAAAAGGCAGTCTCTTGCCAATAGAATAAAACTCATACTACTTTATTTTCAGCAAAGATAGTCAAACATATGTGTCACATAGCAGCCTTCTCTGGTGCAACGAAGATGCAAATTGAAAGCTACAAGTTATAGCCCTAAGCAAGTTTTACCTTATATATGGAGAAACACAAATTATTAATATGCAATTCACTTGAGATTTCTGACATTTTCATGCCTAGGGAGATATTAAAACATTATGGATATGTGTTACCTTTTGTCCATACACAAAACTGTCCTTGGTAGCCTAGAAACTATTTTTCTAGTGATGTCTCTTTTTTTTAATAAATGGCTTACGTTTGGACCATATTTAAACAGTTGCTTATGTGTCTTTGAACTCTAAATTTTTACATGGTGTGTTGTGCCTACTCTCGAAAAATAGTCTGCAATAAGCCATGGCTTTCAGTTGTTAAACCTCGTCTAGTTCCCTTCCCCATTGCATCTGGGCTCATCAGAGTGACCAAAGAATGCAGTGCAAATGCCACTGTGTGACTACTGAGAATAGGTCACAGGAATCATTAGAGCTTTCACCTTGATCTATTTGACTGTTTGCTAGTAAACAGATTCTATATAAATTGACCTACCCTGATACCTCAGGCTGTGAAGAAGCCCAAGATATCCACAAGAGGAGGTTATGTACAGAGAAAAAGAGAGAGAGAAAATTGGCCATTCATTAGCTTGTCTAGACATTTCAACTGAAAGGTCAAACATGTGAGTAAAGAAGCCATCTTGTCAATTCCAGTCCCTAAAGACAGCAGCTGAAAATAAACCAAGGATCTCAGCCAACGACTAGTAAGAATAAGTCACCTCACTTGAGCATTGGGATAATCTCCAGACAATAAAGCCACTTTGGCTGAGTCTCCAGATATCAGTGGCTAAAGGCAAGACTTTCCAACTGTTCTTTGCCCAAATTCTAGGCACAGAGAGTCATTAGCACAATATGGTTACTCTTTTATGTCACCAAGTCTGGGGTGGTTCATTATGCAACAACAAGTAACCAGAATTAGGCTTTTGCCTGTGCCCTAAATACTGGCAAAAGTGGATTTATTCTAACAGTTAAGGCTCAATATAGACTCTATTCTGCTTGGGCTTCAAAAGGGAGCTGACATAAGTCCTTTCAAGGAAAGCTCAGTTTCATACACAAGTTTTGTCAAGTAACAAACTACTTTTTATAATCAACTCAAATTTCTCATTCTGTGAATAGAGCTCATTCTTTTTTTTCCCTTTTTTTTTTCTATTTCCAGGAATACAGAGAATATCCAGTCACACTTTTACAGAATAACCCACTTTATATCTAAAGGTCATTCTTAAATCATTATCTATATTTCACTACTCCAGGGCTTAGAGTCAAGTAGACCTCTGACCCTCATTTGGATTTCAGTTCTGCTCAAACCAGATGGCCTTAAGTGGGTTTGTAAATCTCTATGAGCTTGTTTCCTGCCCTTGTAAAATGTGGGTAGCAATGTCTATTTTACATGTTTGTTGGGAGGCTAATCTGAGACAAAATAGGTAAAATGCAGAGCACTGTACTCTTTGTAATAAATGATGACCTTTTAAACATGTTGTCTCCTTTTATATGTATTTGTTTCTCTACTTAAAAATCTTTTCATGTTTTTCACAGACATCTTAAGTTGAAGTAATCAAAACTGGACATGACAGAATATTATGTTAACCAATTCAATTTAGTCATTCCACAATGCATAGATATTTTGAAAAACCATGATGTACATGATAATTATATACAAGTCTTATCTGCCAAACAAATAAACAAAAATACTTAGGTATTATAATTTAACTATTGTGAATGACTCAATATCCGAGGTTAACTCTGAGGGAATAGTAGAATGACCGTATCATATCTTTGGTTGTCAACAACAACAACAAAGAAATGAAAGAAAGGATGAAAGAAATAAAGGGAGAAAGAAGACAAAAGAAAGAAAACCATGACTCTAAAGTATCAACTATCTGGGTAAAGGGATGTATATTCAAGAATAAAAGTTGCTATCTTCATTCTTGAATTAAAGAGACACAGGTATCAATTGCTTTTCTCTTAATGAATAAAGGGTTGAAAGAAAAACTAATGTCAGGTACAGAATATCCAAGAATGCCTTTTTCTCCTAAAACCCATAATAGACTTTGAAAGCAAAAATTCTTTTGTCTCCCTTCTCCTTAGCATGAATTTGTTTTTAAACAGTGGTGGCTTGGGTCAAGGAGAAAATGCAGACTATTACAACAGCTCACATAAAAGCACGGTATTGTTCATTTCTGGAGCCTTCCCTAGGTGTGTGCCATGGAAGGAGCTGCAAGACACATACTTCTCTTTTTGGTACCAGCAGAAGCCATAGAGCTAGGAACTTCCGTGAGTGGCATTCTTTCGAAACACAAAGGACAGTGGATATACCGTATATCAAATGTATAATAAAGAAGGCGTATGAGTGGGGATAATTAACATCCAGAGACCCATCATAACTTAGGATTTTGCAGACTCTGTAAATTTAGAGAGTTGCCAGTACACTGATCAGCAATGCAGTAAGTAGAAAATGAAATAAGGCTTGGTCATGCTGCTGTCACACCATACAATGTCCCTGCGTATGGACTCGCAAATTTGAAGCTACATCACTTCATACAAGTAGGAAGCTGAATAATAAACAGGAAGAGTGAGCATGATAGACTCATGAGTAATAAATTAGCCTTGCTTTGTAATAAACACATGCTAAATAAGAGAGCTGAGTTTCACTAAATTTGACACATATCCAATACTGACAGTAATTGTGTAAAATACATGGGCACCATTTCTTTCTGAGCCGGCACAGCCCTGACCAATTGGCCATGGATTATTCTAACAAATCTTTTATTTGAATAGTGAAAACATATGTTATTGCCTTCATCAAAACAGGGATTGGTTTCTTTGCACAAGTTATAAAGGAAAACCAATTTAAGACAAATACTAGAAATTGGTCTGCTATGGGGAAAAGTATTAGATCTGCTAAACCTGAGGAAAGTGGCTATTTATTTTTAAGAATAAACAGGCATCTGAAATGGTAGATTTTCCATAGTAGGTTTTCTATTTTTGCTTTATTTATCTGTATCTGAAATAGACTAATAACCTCTCTGTGCATGGGGGTGGGGAGAAGTGCTGCCCGTGTCCTGTAAAGAGGGGATTCTGTAGTGTTAGAGCCAAGTTTGCACATAGTCATGGGATAATCTGTCACTCAGCAGGTAGATATAAGGGGAAGGCAATTGCCCTAGTCCCAACACAATTGCTGTTCCTGTATTATTCAACTTGATGTGTATTTAACAGTTTAGATCCATTCTACACCCTAGAAGAGTATTATGAGTAATTCAGTGCATCTAAAGCCTAGCATTGTATTTGCAGAAAAGCATAATGAAACACAGTAAAAAAGGCACTCTGGTACACAGATCAGTTATTAACAAAGTCGGAGGTGCTTTATGAGGGAAACTGGTTCTAATAATGTCTTTTAATGTGATGTGTATTCATTTGCTTTTTGCATCTGTCTGGTCTGTCATAACAAAAGGATGTTTATGACTGCATTGTTCACTAAACCCCAATCAAGACTTATCACAGTTTGGATAGTGGAGCTTTCTCCTTCTATATTTGTGTATTCATTATAAGAGGTGGTTTTGAATGGTGCCTCTGAGTCTTGTCTGTTTCATAGCTGTTGACTATTATGAATGTTACTGAATTATGTATAATATTACAGAACACAGACTGATTAGAAGCTTAGCCCCAGAAAATGTAAACTATGCGGATTTTGGAATGAGGACCTGAAAATGAGTACAGTTACTTTTCCATGGGAAAAAAAATGTGTTAGCATGACTTTTTTCACTTTCAGGGAATTACATGCATTTTAACCATGTGTTATTGCTATCCAAATTTAGATTTTGCTACCAGGGGACATTTGACAATTTCTGGAGACATTTTATTTGACATAGCTTTCAGGGGTGGGGGAGTGGTGCTCTTGTATCTGTGAATAGAGACCAGACATACTGCTAAACATACTATCATGCAAAGGTACCCACCTACAACAAATAATTATTTGTCCCCAAATGGCAATAGTGTCAACTTACAGAAACCATGATTTAGACATGTGGTATTATTTTTCAAAGTGAGGATGAAACAACTCCTTTTCTCACATAATCTGAAGTCCTCAAGTACCAAATTCAACACTAGCTCAGTCTATATGCTTCAGTCCTGCTTTTTCTGTCTCCATCGTTAAGGGGACACTGAGTGCTTTGTGACACTCTGCAATCACTAAAGAGAGATCAAGGCACTCCCATGTCCATCTCCCTGACAAGATAGAGTCAAGGAGATGTTTGTTCATTGGACCAAGACCCCCTAAGGTGAAATGTTGTGTGCGGCGAGTAAAAGTTAAGACAGTTCTTTTCTCACACGTTGCCACCTTGAAGCCTTTTCTTCCTCTTCGCTTCCCTCTTCTTATGTTTCTTCCTTCTGCTCTGATACAACTTGACATAGAAGTCTAAAATACTTTTTCAGTCCATATAATTAATTTCAATTCCATGTTACAAACATCTATTGAGAATTCTCATATTTACTGACAAAGATTCCCCCCCACCTTTTTCACACCTAGCATACGACTAGAGTGAGAGAATTAAATATTTTTAAATGTGGAGAGAGGGGGAGAGCTAGGGTCTTCTGGCAAGACTGACAGAGGAAACTGGCTGAGCTAAAGTTCAGAGTTAGCAATGAGCAGAGTGTTCTAGAAGAATGATCTGTAGTCTAGGTTTTGCAGTGTGGGTGGAAACTATTGTAGTTAAAGACTGTGATTATTGGGTGGGACCAACAGATGGCATAATGGTTACATCACTGGACTGCCATGTAGTCGGCCACAGTTCAAGTTTCAGACACAGTGGCTTAAAAAACTCACAGTGGGCACGTGTGCATGTGTGTCCAGGATCCAGAGAGGAGAATGGAGGAGAAGGGATTGCAGCATGGCCATCCTCCTGGGAGGTGATTTCTCGCTTTCTTTCTCTCTGTCGCTCTGTCCAGTGAGCACAAGAGCCCTATAGCAAAAATCTCTCCCCCCTCTCTCTCTCTCTCTCTAAAAATAATAAATAAATAAAAAAGACTATGTGTGTTGTTTGGTTACAAATTAAGGAGAGATTTAAACTTTAATGGAGTACTTTTATTTTGTTAGATTCCAAGAAAGAATTCTTAAAGGTTTTAGAGAAAGGGGATGCAAGCAGCAAATGGGTGTCTAAAGAGTCAGGAGTAAATAGGTGCACAGGGAAGATTAACCTGGATAACAGTGAACAGGGTGGATTAAAAAGCAGAGAAAATGGCTTGGGGACTCGTTAGAAAATGGGGGCTTGACTGGGGACAATGAAAGAGAATTGGAGGTGAGAATAAGAAAGTGTAAGAACGTCCCTGGACTATGTACACAGTGTGCAGATGAGGCACATTGAATCCAAGGTGATCTAAGTCTTCTTGGAGGATGGTAGACCCATGAAAAGAAAGCTGAATTCAGAAGGACTCTGAATGCAGCATCAGGGAAATATAATGAGTTCAGTTTTGGACTTGTTAACTTGAGAGATTAGGAAGACCTTCAAGTAGACATTTCCATCGTGCAATTCAGAATATTAGAGTGAAACTGGTGGAGAGAGGTTAGAGATGAAGGAATAATTTGTGGAAGGCGAGAGTCATTTTTATGGAGATGATAGTTAAAGCCAAGAAACTGGAGGAGATTACGGAGGTAGGAAGGAAGAAAGAAAGTAAGAAATAAAGAAAGAAAAAGGCAGGGCCTTGGGGAAATACTCTCAATTGAAGGCATGAAAAAAAAAAAAAAAGAAAAAGGATAGGAACAAATGAAGGAGATGAAGGAATAGAGTGTTTGCTGCAGAATAGGAATATCCCTGTGAGATAAAAGGAAAGCAAAGACCTAAGAAAATTTGTAGGTAGTTAAAACTGAAAAAGGGTCAAGGAGGATAAACCTAAGAAGAGGTCAGTAGATTGATTATTAGGAGGTTATCATGGACCACCAAGAGAACAGTTACTCTAGAAGATTACGGAGACACCAGAGTGTAAAATCTGTACAGCAAGATAAGCGAGGTCATGAATAGTGATAAAGGAGAGAGGAGATTATACAGGGGTAGATGCACTTCTAGGCAAGAGGCCTCTGAGTTTGTCTCTACACAGCACAAAGAGAGCCTGCATCACTGACTCCTAATTGTAAGCCACATTCTTCTTTGGCTTTCTGTTTTCCCTTTTATTCCTGAACTGTGGTTATGAAAACCCAAATTCGAACATGAAAAACAGAAAAGGGAAGGAACATGACTGAATAATACAGTTTTAAATAGACACCAAAATACTAGCATTATAGGTTTATACTTTAAAAAATAAGGCAAGGACACCTAAGTCCAGATTTGTTTTGCCATCATTTCTAATGTCCCAGATCCATGAACCAAAGCATTCATTAGTACTCCCTTTCAGAGATCCAGTTCCTAATATTCTTCTACCCTTTACCAAATAAATGTCTGATGAAATTGATGTGTCTTACATTTTTATGAACTGAGGCAGGCCAAGGAAAATTTTATAACTTTGAAAGGGGATGTAGGAAGGAGGTGTAATGTGGTAACACCTATACTAGCAAACCACTTCATAATTTATTGCATAAAGCTGCCAGCAGGGTCGTAAAACAGTGGTCTGCATGGATTGGAAAGGCATTGGGCAAGGGTTGCCCTAGAGATTCTTCGGGGTTCATGAAGCCAAACACTGTACTAATTGGCAGGGAATGGGTCATAACTGGGAGTGGCTATCAGATGGTCTCTCCCAATCAGAGAATTTGGAATAGATATCTAAAATATTGATATGGTCTAAAGAGTATGGGTCCCTTCTTGGGGTCCTTGACAGAGGTGGACACTACAGACACCAAAGAAATGAAGGCATTGTTGCTGAATTATTTTTCATTGGTTGGTGGAAAAGCTGTGGTGGTTGAGATTAATTCTGGGTTATTGAGAAAGTCAAGATGCAGTTTTGCATAGAAAAATATATTAGGATTTTCCCAATTTCCTAATAGCTTCCAAACTATGTTTTAGTACTAGATCCTTCTTATCTAAACATTAATATGGGACTTTGGAGGAGAAAACTGATACAAGTAGAGGGACTTTACTGGTAACAAAGAAAATACAGAGAGCCAGTGTCCTGTACTTAATTGCTAGGAGTAGTCTTGAGTTGGCTCTAAAGAAAAGGAGTTAAAAAACTGCCTTCCTTGATAATCCCTTAGAAAGCAATCAAATCCTGAACAAAATGGTGCTTTTATAGTACCAACAGTAACAGAAGAGTGCTTGGCACATAGATAGGTCAGCCATACTTTTAAGTTGTTTTACATCTTTCAGCAAATAAACCTTGAGGTCGAGCTTTTCTTAGGTGCTGAAAACAATAGTAATAAACACAAAATAGGGGGGAAAAATCTACCCCTATCTCATGAAATTCAGATATTCAGATGGTCTATCTTCTATATGATGGCTAGCCCATTGATCTCCAAGTACTTTATAAAATAGATGTGAGTAGTTTAATTTTTTAACAACTGAACAATTCAAAATGATGATGATGTGACACACCCCAGGGTGCTCTGCTGATGTGGCTGGGATCAAACTCAGGCCTTTCATCTCAAAGCCGGACTCATTACCACTACTTCCTAGAGTTTCTGTGTGTAGGTCTGAAGCAAATACTAATTTCTGGGGCCTGGGATCAGACTTAGCAATATTCACAGGATCTCTTTACTCCAAATGCCTCCAGGGAAAAAAAAAAAAAACAGACAGAAAATGTCCTCCTCACCTCTTCTCTAAGCTCAGTGCTCCCTTTGTAGAATGGTTCCACAGGAGAAAGTCACAGTGAATTCTCTTTAATGGCCTCTACTAAGACTCCAGAGCATGCACATCTGTGAGATTTGTAATTCATTGTAGTAGACCTGTATATAATAGTTCTTCTGTGGCAAGATTTAAATTTGAAAAACAAAAAAACACACACAAAAAGCTGGGTTTCGGGAACCAGCAGTTAGCGTAATGGCTATGTCGCTGGACTCCCACGTAGTCGACCGCGGTTCGTGTCCCGGACCCGGTGGCTTAAAAACTCACGCCGGGCGCGTGTGCGTGCGTGCCCAAGATCCCGAGAGGAGAATGGAGAAGAAGGGATTGTGGTGTGACCATCCCCCCTGGGGGGTGATTTCTCGCTTTCTGTCTCTATATCTCTCTCTGTCTGTCTGGCGAGCGCACGCGCCCTACAGTGAAAATCTCTCCAAAAAAAAAAAAAAGAAAAAGAAAAAAAGCTGGGTTTCTCCTCACCATTTCTGTTCTATGTTGCTTGAGGAAGAGTCTCACATTTTTCTATTCTCACTGAGGTTTCTTAACAGTGAATAAGAAACAAGAGCAAAATTGACTTCTCTTTAAAATGAGCCAATGGTTTCCCTGTTATGACTTATTTTTGAATATTAAAAACAGTAATAGAATTAAAATAGTCTTTGGGAAGATACCTGCCATATTTGGCTTTGACCTAAAAGAGTCCTCTGAGGTGGAAATAAAGCCTCTCTCATGTCAAACACACATACTTATTTATGAAAGAGATGTCTTGTTAACTTGTCAAAGAAGATTGAAATGATTAGAAAAACTACATGGAAAAATACATTTGGGGCAAAAATTGAGCTTACTTAAGGCACACATAAAACTCTGCAATAGTTTCTTGTTAGGATAGCTAAAATGGAAGTGCCATCAAAATCACTAACTTTTGGTTTTAGGATTTATTTCTGACTCAGGTCATGGAGAACTGTCTCTTTTATTTTGAAACAAAATAATAAATAATAAAAAAAGAAATCTACCCCTCCTTTCCTTCCCCCTTGCCACAGAGAAATCCTCCATGCAGTTTTATTATCCTTCTAAAGACAACACTGCTTGCTTTCCAGAACGCTAGGTCAATGGAACGAAAAAAAAATCTTTCATATTAACTTAAAGTGCATTTCACAGCTTATTTCTGATTTTATGGCACTTCTTTTCGTTTCTGCCAGCAGAAAAAAAAATCTGCTTTCATAGTGCAAGTCTGACAAGTTATTTCAACTATATTAACAGCAGGCTACAGTCAGTTGCTCTTTTGTGTGTTCTGGCATTAAAAATTCCTGCAGTACCAACTCGAAATAAGGGGTCAAAATGTTGGAGTTTGGGGGATAACACAGGAATTATACTTACTCTCAGTTTTCTATTAAGAAAGACATCAAAAGGACAAGTTTCTGCCAAATATAAACTTTTGAGCACATAGACCCAATCCAATGATCAAAAATGGTGGTCACTACCCTTAAAACTAACCAGTCAACCAAAAAATAGTAAGGAACAGGGCTGATTTATGCCTGTAACAAACATTTTTACATTTGTCTTCGCTCAAGTCCTCTAGAATGTAGAGCCTGAAGAACGGATCTAGGTGCTGATATTTTATTTCAGACATAAAAGCCCAGAGCAAGGAGGGTAAGGTAAAAAGAGGAAGTGAGGAAAGGAAATAAGCAAAGCAGCATGATATGGTACACCACCACATTGGCTACAGAGTCAAAATGAACCACCGAGAAACTGAGAAGGTCTCTCAGAAGACATGCTGCTCAGTCATAGGCCAGGCTTTTAGAAAGAGGGTCTTAGAGAAAAACACGCCTTAGTCATTCACAGAAGAAGAGAGAATGAGAAAGCATCTTCTGGTCTGCTAAACTCCCTAATAGGAGCTCCCCCGTCTCTACAAGCTGCTTCTGTGGCTACCCAAGAAGCTTGTTCCATATGACAGTGTGGTATTCCATTCTAGTCCAGAAAAGGAGAGAGACATGTCTTAAGTGACAACAGTGTGGTATTCTATTCTAGTCTAGAAAAGGAGAGAGACTTGTCTTGGTGAGAAAACAGCCAAGAGAGAAAGAAAGAAGTGATTAAGACAATCTGAGACAGTATACCATGTAGGTTCAGTTCAGTTGTTGCATTTAGGTCATAGACATGGTTCTGAGCTTCCCAATGGAAACACTCACACACACACACACACACACACACACACACACGGGAAGTATTACCAGTGACACAGTTCATATATCTATAAAATAAACATGAAAACAGTGGCTCAAAATATAACTATTCTTGATAGTGTGTCATGGGGAAATTTCTCCTATGGGGCACTGCCATTGTTTAAAAGAATAAATGATGTCCTGATTAATCGTAAATAAAGCAATAGTCTCATAGCTTTGTTTCTTCAGCCCTTCACTGTTGGAAAATAATATGCTGAAAAAGCATGTTTTAGTAAATGCTGTGGGAGGGGTCTAACAATGAAAAAGAGTACGATAAATTTCAAAGTGTACAGAGGAAAGTATAGATAGAATCAACTTCATCCAGTGTCCTACAATATTTATTCTCTCAAATGGACTTTTGATACATTTATAACAACATTTATACTCTAGGTGAGTTTCATAACTACTCTGGGGATATTAGTATGTACTATACAGGGCAGTTATGAGAATTGAAGAAGATAGTATATAGAAAATTCTAGTGACGTATCTCTAAAGTTCAGTTCATGACAGCTCATTACTTCTCACTAGTTTGTCAGAGGGAAGAAGAGAGAAATGCCCAGAGAAATCTCAAGATTGGTTTGCCCAGAGAATACATAGTACATTTAACATCAGGAAGTTTTCTTTCTCTCTTTTTTTTTTTTTTTTTTTTTGCAGTGTTTCCCTCTGATTGCGCTCACCAGACAGACAGAGAGAGACATAGAGACAGAAAGCGAGAAATCACCCCCCAGGGGGGATAGTCACGCTGCAATCCCTTCTCCTCCATTCTCCTCTCGGGATCTTGGGCACGCACGCACACATGCCCGGCGTGAGTTCTAAGCCACCGGGTCTGGGACGCGAACCGCGGTCGACTACGTGGGAATCCAGCGACATAGCCATTACGCTAACTGCTGGTTCCTTTTTTTTCTCTTTTTAAGAGAGAGATTTTTGCTATAGGGCATGTGCATTCACTGGAGAGACAGAGAGACAAAAAGTGAGAAAAAAAAATCACCTCTCAGGAGGGATGGTACACCATAATCCCTTCTCCTCCAATCTCCTCTCAGGATTTTGGGTACTCATGCACACCTGCCCTGCGTGAGTTTGAAGCTGCTGGGTCCAGGACTCAAACTGTGGTGAACTACGTGGGAGCCCAGTGACGTAACCAGTACATCATCTGCTGGTCCCAAAAAGGGTTATTTTGAGATGGAAGATTATTTGAATTCATGAAATGCTAAATTTGAAAGATCCTTAATAGTACTCTTGTAGAAATAATCATTACGAAAAATATTTTTGCAAAATGAGGTTAGAGTACCTAAGTTCCTTATGGTTAAGATAGGTATTGAAATTTTCAAATTCCTAAATTTAATGGATGCAGTTGACTTTCGTCACTGAGTTATGAAATTTCTAACTTCACAAATTCTCTCAGGTCTTAATCTTTTTTTTTTTTTTTTTGTCTTATCTGAGTTTTCCCAGAATTCCATGTGTTTACTCATTTACATCCTGTTCTCTTCCCCTTGTCAATCTTTACTCCTCTTGCTGCTTATTAGTTCAATAGAATTAATAAAGGAAAGGCCTGCTCCTAATTAGTGAATGTGATAAAATGGCATTCTAATAAGACAGAGGTCATTGCTTTATTTGGAAGTAAGGCCTATGAGAAATTTTTAAATGAATTTGGATCTTTATCTTCAATGAACTCAGTAAGGGTTTGCTGAATAGCTACCATGAATGGCAGTGAGAATAAAATTAGTGAACAATCAATGTGGTCTCTGTTCTTCAGGAATCTAAAATCTTATGAGAAAGATAGAAATTTTCCTCACAATATAGATCAATAAAATAAAACAGTGAAAGTAAGTGTGAAAGTGAATAACACAGACAAGTAGTATTCATAGATTAGAAAGGAAAACGCAGGAATGGAAGAAAGGTTAGGAAAGGTGAAAATACACAAGTGAGATATAGTGGGGTGAACCTTGTTAGAAGCTAACTGGATCTTTGTTTCTTTGAGATGGGCATGGGCGAAGTATCTTAGGTCCAAACTTATAATGCCCCAAACTTTCAACATAACAGTTAAACATCTCAATTATGAATTGCTCAGAATGACCAAAGGTCGTCATCACTGCCTTCCTTACCAGTGTGAAATAATATGCCTACCCATATCTCTCAACCAAATAGGAAAGAAGAGAGAGGAAGGAACAAAATACATATTCATTCAGTTTCTACATGGGATTTTATTAAAGAAAACATCGTTGGTACCAGAAACTGGACTGTCTTTCCAGACAGAAAGAAAATGGTATGGGAGAAAATGACTCAACCTAAAGGTAGATTAAAAAAAAAAAAAAAAAGAATAACACTGTAAGAACGAAGATATTTACTAATTGGTACAAATTGGTTCAGGATTTGTAAAGATTGTGTCTCTCTTGATGTGTTCTGTACAGAAGTGACCTTCAATATCTCTGTTCAAGGACAGCTGATCTTCGCCTTACTGGGCATTTGGACACCAAGGGCCAGTGCTCAAAAGAAGTAACATCAAGGGAATTTTCACCTCACACCATCTTCTAGGAGATGTTTTCCCTTTGGTCTCTTCAGCAGGGCAAAGGCAAGCAGCAGGCAGACAACTGAAGCATTAAAATTAGCGCCTGAAAAATGTTTAACTTTATGTGTGCTGAAAAGCACCCTCCCAAAAAGATACGTCCAAGTTTTTCCAAAGTAATTAAGTTTAGGGTCTTGAAATGAGGTCCCAGGGAATTAGGATGGACCCTAAATCCAATACTGGCAGAAGGAGAGGGAGAATTCACAAAGAGACACAGGGGGAAGAAGTTCACATGAGAGCAAAAGTTGAGATGGAATCAATACAGCCATAACGAAGGCATGGCAAAGTTTACCTGAACTGTACTAGGAAGCAGGAGACAGGCATAAGACACGTGCTCCTTCAGAGCCTCCAGAAAGGAAAAATACTGCTGACACTGTGATTTTATACTTCTGGTAGCCAACATGGTAAAAGAGTAAATGTCTATTGTTTTAAGCTACCCAGTTTGTGGCCTTTTGTTATGTCAGCCCTAGGAAACTAATATACCCTATGAAAAAGAAGAATTAAGAATGTGTTTTTGAACAACACAGAAAAGCCCATCGACTATATTTATATCTTAGAATCATGAGACTACTTAGAGCTGAAAATAAACTAATTTTGAAAAAAAAAATGTACAAATGTTTTGCTATAAACATACCAAAGAGAAACACCATTAATTTGAACTAATAGGAGTAAAAGTGTTTCCAAAATAGTAAAGAATAATGACAGAATATTTTCATCTGCAGTACCTATATGTCATCAGGAAGAAGTTTAGCACAGATCTAAGAAAGATTTCATTGTAAGTAACAGACAAATTCTTCATGGGCTTTCGCTGAACTACAGGATAAAGCACTAATACTTTGGTACAGCCCACTAAGCCCTGGTCTTTATGATCTGCATCTGCTTTACCTCCCAATAATCTGTATCATCTCCCAATAATCCCTCAATACTCTCTATATCCACCTGTATGGGATCATTTGTGCGTTAACATTTCACACCTCTATGCATTTGTACATACAACTCTATTTGACTCAAACCCATTTCTTAATATCAGTCACCACTCATCTGGGCTCTACCATTTACCAGCCAATTAATGGGGTAGGCACGCTACAAACATCACAGAGTCATTATAGTAATATTGAAAGTTATATATGAGCACTTCCATATTGGAGGTATGGAAAACAGTCTTAAAGGTAAAGGAATACATGCAAGGTTAGTAAATCTTGATTTGTATCCAGGAGTCTGTGATACCAAAATTCATACTCAAACACTTTCCTCTTTGGGTCTGAGCTCATACTCATTCTTCAAGACTCAGCTGAAAAATCTTTACATGGGAAGTCTTCCCAACACCTGCAGACAGAGTTTAGTATTTCTAGGCTGCTACTATCCCTATTTATATCTCAACATCATGCCTCATGTCCTTGTAATTAGGATGGCATATCCTTGTGATTGATTAAGGAGAGACATTTAATGGAATACACCACACACACACACATACACACACGCAGAGAATCGTTTCTGAGGTATACATATTCTATGAAGTTGCTGTTGGACACTAAATTAGCAACTATTCAACATTTGCTTCTGAAAGAAACATATATTGTATTCCTTTACTTTCTTTTCTCACTCAGTTCTTCTATTTCCTGAAGCTATGGCTATGTAACCTTGGTCCTTGTTAGGTCTGACTGATACATATGTGGTGTCTTCAAAATGTTCATGAAAAATGAATTTTATGAAAAAACTATGCATTAAATTTTTTTAAAAATTGCACCAAAATAAACTCTTATCTTAATCCTATTTTATCATCAACTTTATAAAGTACCCACATGTATGAGGTATGAGGTTTCCAAATACATTCTATAGTAAAGAAATCCCACCAGATATCTCTTTTTTTGAAGAGGTATCTTTTTTTTTAGAGAGGTTATTTATTTATCTATCTATTTATTTATTTATTTATTTATTCATTCATTCATTTATTTATTTTTGGAGAGGTTTTTGCTATAGGGCACGTGTGCTCACAAGAAAGACAGTGAGAGACAGAGAGATAGAAAGTGAGAAATCGTCCCCTAGGGGAGATGGCCACGCCGCAATCCCTTATCCTCCATTCTCCTCTCAGAATTTTGGGCATGCACACACACACACGCCCGGTGTCAGTTTAAGCCACCAAGTCCGGAACTCAAACTGCGTTCGGCTACATGGGAGTTCAGCAACATAGCCATTATGCTAACTGCTGGTTCCCAGATATCTCTTTTGATCATTATGAATTTTCTTATGGGTGAGCTATACAGGCCTTGCTCTTGAATGATTCTATTTTCCTCTCTCTAATAGAAGATAAAAACTCCTATATACACCTTCCTTAGAATTTTTATTAAAAGTTAAAAAGATACTTAAGTAGGAAATAGAGCATCTCCACACTCTCAATTAAATCACCTCTAAGACAACATTGCATTTTGTTTTCAAAAAAGTATATGAGCATATGCAGTGTTAGAGGCTATAGCAGAGTGTTGAATTACAGGAATAGGAAATTTATACATTGCTTTTGTTTATGAGAGCTCTGATATATAGTACTGTGGGAGCCCTCAGGATCTATATACCCTTCATGAAACCAAGCTTATCTAACTTGAAACAAATGAACATTTCTGAATAATTCATTAAAATGTACTGATACTATCAAGGTAAATGACTTGTTCAATGGTTGACTGAATTAAGCCTAGGAAGTAAGGTTTCTAAAAAGCACTGTTCCTTCTCCTGACACTTCATGCTTGTTCTAGGACTTTAGGCTGGCATGTACTTTTCATCAAATGGCTGTTTGGGGCCACTACATTAACTTAGCCAATGAGACTAATCTAGGTTTGACCCCAATCTGTGCAATATGGGGTCAGGAGGTATACACTAGGGATATATGTAACCCAGGTGATCTAGAGGTAAGATTAAACACTCCATTAGATCCACACGTCAATCCTTCCTTCCCCCACCTCCATTCCCACAAAACTCCAAACACACACACACACACACTGTGACTATCGTTTCTTCTTATTTGTCATTGATACTTTCTCTAGGTTCCCTTCAAAAATAACACATAGAAAATTCAGGGCCAGCAGGTGTTGGAATGGTTAAGGGGATGGACTCTCACATGGCCAACTATGGTTTGAGTCCCAGAGTCCCAGACATGGCAGCTTGAAAATCATGTGGGGAATGGGTGCATGGGTGCCCAAAATTCCAAGAGGAGAATGGAGAACAAGGGATTACAGTGTGGCCATCCTCAACACCCAGGGGTGATTTCCCACTTTCCCTCTCACTGTCTCTCTGTCTTTCTGTCTCTGGCAAGCACACACACCTTATGGAAAAAAAAAATCAACAACAACTGCTATATCTTCATTCTGCAGTGGCCAAAGGAAGGAACTATGGGAATCCATACTAATGACTGGATGGAATTTGATAGAGAAAAAGTGAGAAGAAGAGGAAGAAGGAAAAAAAAATTGTTCATAAAATAATTTCCTTTTGGAAAGTGGAAACTGGGAAGGATAGAGAGTTACTCTATGCGTAAAACTGCTTCTACTCCAAAGGTTAAGAATTTTGACTTTAAGAAATTTTTCCTAAAATCCTTTGCTTCCATTCAATATATCTGAGCACTAAATCATGAGGCAAATCACAGGAGCTGGTACTGATAACTAAGGCCTCCTTAAGAGGGGCTGGTCTTTTCACAGGACTGTGGCCAGATAAACTTTCATTGTGAGGACTGGATTAGTTAGAAAGTCCCAATTGCTACTCACAGTTTTTTCATTTGTTTCTAGAGTAATTTCCACTGAAGCTTTTATTTTTCTTCCTTCCTTCCATTCTTTCTCTTTTTAAATAATCACCATTTGTGTGTGTGTGTGTGTGTGTGTGTGTGTGTGTGTGTGTGTTGGGGAAAGGGAGTAGTGTCATTTTCTGCCTTTGATTTTGTTCTTTATGCGTTTCTTACCTTTTTTCACTTATCCAATCCAAGATATTTTATGAAAGTGATATAAGTCATCCTTGCCAACCTCTTAATAATAGGCTTTCAGATCAGGCTTACATTGTGTTTTATTTCTGAATATAGTGGGTTGTTATTATTCTGGCATTTACTTTGCAGAATACTCCTAGATAACTCTATGTTACTTGCATGTTTATATTTCACCCAAAACCACAAGTATCACTCATTAATTTGGAAGATATTTACTGTGTACCGGGCACACAATTTCCAGCTCTAGGGCTGGAAATGCAGAGTGAACAAGACACTAATGTGTGTGCCTTTGTATAACATTTATCCCAGTGAGAAAGACCAAAAGTCAAATAAATATACAACTCAGGCAGTGGTAAGAAATGAGAAGAAAACTAAAGCTTGAGAAGATTTTAGAGAGTTATAAGAGGCAGTGGGTCATCTATTTTAAGTAGAAGAAGTACGGGAGGCTTCTCTAAGCAGGTGACATTTGAGCAGATACCTGAAGGACTAGACAGCCAGTCAGTCAGCAGTCTCAGGAAAGGGCATCTCAAGCAATGGGAATAGTAAAAGCAAAGACCACAAGGCAGGGCAACCTTGAAATTGGTCAAGAAACAAGGAAAACTGGAGAAGGAGAAAATGGAGAAGTAAAGGCAGAGTCTGGAGAATTTCTGAGAGGTTGATGTTCTTGGGAGACATAGAGAAAATGAATTCAGGTAAGGCGATAAGAGGCAGCATTATTTATCCTTCCCCACCTGCCAACCATTGACAAGGTCATTAGAAGGAAAGAATTAGGAAGGCCACTTAAGCCATCATCACTGTTATTCTACTGCACACACAAACAAGTGTAAATGCTGTGAGGACAAAGGGAGACCCATGGTGCCATAGCTGCTTTTCGCCTTGATTTCACACTGGTTCTGAGAGATTTATTCACCAAATCATCCAAGACTCTGCAGTTTAATCAGAATGTGATCTGTCACTTCCAAAATACAGTAGGTGGCCTCATTTGAGCTCTAATCACACAGTATCATAACTATTCACAGACTTCCAAAATCATTTCTATTCAGACCCTTGTCCTTATCTGACCTTGACATACTGAAAGCATTTATGAAGCCTGCAATTTATTCCTTTCTCTTTTAATCTGAGTTATTGGCTGAACTGTTGGTCATACTTGGTTAATCTGCCTTTACCTTTAGGCAGAAATCTTTGTGGTTGTAAACTGCTGTGATAAAACTTTTAAAATGGCTAATCTTTATGGGCAAAATATTCTTGGGTCATAAGATTCTTTCTCTTTATTTTAAAAAAATTGTATTTTCATTTTCTATAACAATTCTTGTCTCCCACCCAAGATTATAATGTTTTTTCTTCTGTAATGCAGTAAAGACATCATAAATCTTACAAATTTATACTGGAGAAGGAATTGCTGTCATACAATCAGATTATGTTGCAAATTATTTCTTAATTCAGATATTGATTATTTATCTGGAAGCATGTAAACCTATCTAGTTTTGTTTATCTGATGAAGCTACTAAAAGGAGTCACAATTTCAAAGAGCGAGCTTTTGACTGTTACTTTTCTGTTTTTAATTTTACTGATGTCTCCTCTAATACTTAAGATTTATTTTCTTCATCTATTTAAGACTTATCTTGTTCCCCTTTCTGCAGTTTCCTCAGGTAGAAATGAGACTATTGATTTAGGATTTCCATTTTTATACACACAAACACACATGTACACATGTTTATGTGTATGTATATATGTTCATCTGTATACAATTTCAGAGGCCTAACTTAGTTTGGTCTTACCTCTCCCTTGCTGGGTATTTTTGAATGAATTATTGATTTCTGTGCACTTCATCTATAAATCTTGGTAAGGATGTCAAACTCAGAGATATCCAAGTATTTCATTTCTGTATTTTGGTGTGTGTGTTGTTTTAAACAGGGTTTCACTAGGTCATGATCCTGCTGTCTCTGTCTCTCAAGAAGCTGAGATCACAAACAGGTACTACCATGCCTAGCATTTTGGTGGGCAAGGACCTCACCCGTGGCCTCAGTCTATCAGCAGTCTGAAGTGCACCACTATGGCTGGGCCTGTGTATTAATCTGGTAAAAGAAGGTTCCAAGCCTAGGGTCTCTGTAAGTGTGACAAAAGACAACTAGTCACAAAACTGTACTTCTCTAATAGTCAGTGATTAAGAAGTATAGGTTATTTTTTAATTTAAAAAATAAAATAATTGGGGTCAGCAGGTGACGTGGTGGTTACAGTGCTGGAATTCCCACATGGCTGACCACAGTTCAAGTCTCAAACTTGGTGGCTTGTTTTCTCTCTTTGTCTTTCTCTGGCAAAACTCATGTGGAAAAAAAATAAAATAAGTAAATGATTCTTTAAAATAAATAAATAAATAAAACTTAGAGGCCAGTAGGTAGTGTAGTGATTACAGTGTTATACTCCCACATGACTGACCACCGTTCACATCCCAGACCTGGTGATTTGAAAATAACACAGGGTACAAATGAATGCATGCCCAAAATTCCAGAAGAAGAATGGAGGAGAAAGGATTGTGGCATGGTCATCCCCGCTAAGTTGTGTGTGTTGGGGGTGATTCCTCACTTTCCTTCTCACTATTTCTTTGTTCTCTCTGGTGACTACACATGCCCTCTGGCAAAAACCTTAAAACTTTTTTTAAGTTTATTTCCTTATTTTTTCCATGAACAAAAGATACAAAAAGAGTGGTGAAAAAGACAGAACCCACAGGGTCTTCACACCAAGATTCCCCTAGCTTTAGTAAGCCCTAAATCCTGGATACATGCATGACCATTATACTCAGAGAAGTCTCCAGATGTGAAACTGGGACCTTCCCATATAGGCAAGCTTTGCAGAGAGTCCCATTTTGTTTGTTTGTTAATTTATTTGTTTTATAATTTTGCCAGAGAATGTGTACACACACAAGAGACAGAAAGAGAGAAAGAGAAAGTGAGCAAGTACCCCCACAGGGCATAGTTATATTGCAATCACCTCTCCATTTCTCCTTTCTTTAGGAATTTTGGGTACATATTCACCCAGTGTGATTTTTTTCAAGCCACCAGTCTGGGACTCAATCCACACAGTTGGCCAGGCAGGGTCTAGCCACCTTAACTACCACAACACTAACTGGTCCTGAGAGTCACCCTTTACTGCTGTGCCAGCATCTGGCCCCAAATAAAATAGGTTTTAATAGCATTACAGATCAAATCTCTTTACAGTTATGTGGGAGAGTAGAATTAGACAAAAAACTTGAACAATGCCATAATCTAGCCCTTCAAAAATGGAAGTGGCTAGTCTGAAAACAGTGAGTTATCTCAACTGTTCACAGACAGTTGCCAAAAAATGGAAGAGACACGCCAATTTTTGTACCCTATTATGTCAACAAGATTGCTAGGTCAGTGGAGTATTAGAACAATGAGTGGTTTTCTGGCTGTTAAGTATTATTATTAAGGAAATTGAAAGAAAATAAAGGATTATAGAATGTTTCCGGTCACAT
The DNA here is from genome assembly GCF_000334495.1 of Tupaia belangeri chinensis. Lineage (NCBI taxonomy): Eukaryota > Metazoa > Chordata > Mammalia > Scandentia > Tupaiidae > Tupaia > Tupaia belangeri. The sequence goes on from NW_006160015.1 coordinate 2,764,123, forward strand.
ATCTTTTGGAGCTGTTTCTTCCAACTAATTGAAGGTTGGTAAATCTTTCCTTATCATTTCAAACTCAAAATTTCCTTCAAAGAAGTTGTAAAATTTTAATTTTCTTTTAGAGAGGAATTTTCTAATTCTTTTTGCTAAATTTCTCCTGTCTCTAGTTTCATTAAATCATTGTGACAAAAGTTGAAAAAGTAATTCTAGCTCTAATACCCACATATTTATGTCTAACGAAGATGTCATTAATATGATCTTTTGACAGTCACTCAAAACAAATTAACTAATAAATTAAAAGCAGAGTGGAGAGAATATATACACATCTACTAGTTAGAGAAACAAATTCTATTTTTTATTTTTTTTATAAAAGCTACCAAAGAATCCTTCATTTTATTCCTCAGCATGGTATTCACCACTGTGTTCACATTTAGGTAGCTTATGGCTACACAAAGAGTATTGTGTAGTGGAGCAAATACACTTAAAGTGAAAAGACAATAGGGCTGAGGATGAAAAAGTCATTCAAATACACTTCTTCTCCCTCTGCATTTTCTGTTCCTTACCTCTAAATTTAATCTGTATAAAGAAGGCAATCAATATGATGACTCAGTTTCCCTAACTCTGGAAAGGTCATATTCAATGGAAAACCCTCAGAAGGACTTTTTCATGTGCAATGTAATCTTGGTGACATTTCAATGAGTATTGAACTTGTACTGTTGAGTAACATGCTTAAAAATAAATGGCTCTTTGCAAGACAGAATAATAAGCATTAATTCCAGTATTTGATTCTCAAATACAATAGATTGTTTAATCTATTGAACAATGACATTTTTGGCAAATGTTCCATCTTTGAGAATTTAGAATTGGGATTGGAAGATTCCAATTACCAACTCTTGAAGTTAGAGACAGAAGGAATAAAATTTGGAACCTTGACTTTTCTAATAGATAAGGTACTTATTAGAAAAAGATGTTATCTGCCAAAACAAAGTCAAAAGGATGATGAAAACCCACAGAGAAAAGGAGAGAGAGAGAAAGAGAGAGATATGGAGAGACTTTTCCTTAGGGCTCAAAAACCAAGATGGATTCTTGACTAGGGTTGTGTAAGACACCTTTACAATCTTTTGTTGAAGCTAACATGTTTGGTTTCTGTTACTTGCAATAAAAGATTTCCAATAGAAATACATTTTTAAAGTAATATAACTTAAAGTCAACATTTTTGCCTAAGATTCATCGATTTTTAAATTTTCAAATATTCATTCAGAGAAATAAACTATGACTTACAAAATCACCATCCATGAGATCAGCAGATGGTGTAATGGTTACGTCACTGAACTCCCACATAGTCGACTGCAATTTGAGTCCTGGACCCGGCAGCTTAAACTCACACCAGGCACCTGTGTGTGCATGCCCAAAATCCTGAGAGTAGAATGGAGGAGAAGGGATTTCAGCATGGCCACCCTTCCAGGGGGTGATTTCTTACTTTCTGTCTCTCTGGTGAGCACACACACCCTATAGCAAAAATATCTAAAAAAAAAAAAAATCACCATTTCAAAGAGAGATCCTTCACCGACCTTCTTTGTCCTTTATTTCAGTCTTTCATCATTATTTTTCTCTTTGGACCCTTTCTGCTTATTTTAGCTTTATTTGTCTTGCCCAAACACAGTGTTCAAAAATCTTTCTTTTTTAAATATAGTTTAGGAATTTTTTTTTCCACAGCATGAATACACTATATTTTTTCCAGTTATCATACATATTATCATGAACAGATAATTTTCCATTTTTGTGTCCCTTAAATGTTGTGCCTCTTTCCTTTTCGCCTTTATTCATTTACTCTCACTCTCCCCCATTTCTAACCCTCCTTCCACACTGTCTCTAGTGTCTGCAATTATCCTCCATGCTTTTATATCTTCCAGTCTTTTAGTTTCTGCCATAGTGTGTATATGTGCCACACTTTTTGAATCCATTCATCTGTTTATGGACATATGGTTAGTCCCATGTCTTAGCAATTGTCAATAATGTTGCAATAAACATGGGTGTTCTGACCTGTTCAAACTGGTTCTCACCAGTTCTAAGGAGCTCAAATGGGCTCTGACCCAAAATGGCTTTGATAGTTTCAAACAGGTCCTGGCCTTCCCAAACAGGTTTTGGCCTTCTCAAACAGATTGTAACAGGCTCAACATGTTCTGAATGGCCCAAACTATTTCTGAACAGCTGCTTCTAACATTCTAACTTGTTATGAGCACCCAAGGTTGTTAGAAACAGTTCTGACCTGCTCAAACTGGTTTTAACAGGCTCAAATTGGTTCCCACTAGCCAAAAATAGTTCCAATTGGCTCTGACCCACTCTGGTTCTAACCAGTTCTGGCTAGTTTATACTAGATCATTCTGGATCTGACCAGTTTATACAGGATCATAATGGTTTTGGCTAGTTTATACTAATTCTGCTCAGTTTATAGTAGCTTATACCACTTCTGTCCAGCTTATTATGGCTCATAATAGTTTACACTGGTTTTGACTGGTTTATGCTTGTCCTGACTTGTTTATGACAGCTGATACTGATTTTGACCTGTTTGTGCTAGTTTGTAGCAGTTCTGACTGATTTATAGCAGTTCATGTTGGTTCTGATCAGTTTAGAGCAACTCATACCATTCCTAACCATTTCTTGTCAGTTCCAAATGGTCTATACTGATTCTGATGGGATCATACCAGTTCATACTGGTTTACACTGGTTCTGACCAGTTTATACTGCTTCAAAATGGTTGCTATGAGTTTGCACCAGCAACATTCTTTCATACTGGTTCTTACAGGTTTATACCAGTTATGACCAGGTATAGTAGTAGTTCATACCAGTTCATACTGCTCTAATCAGTCAAATATTTCATGTATAATCCAAAGTGAATTCAACAAATAATGCACTTGGCCCCCAGATCTGCCTATTCTTGTTTAGAAAACTGTTAATCTGTTATTTCAAAGATAAGTAAGTTATAGCTTGTGCCAGGCTTTTTATCAATACAAATGTCTATAAAATAGCTGATTTCTTCTTGACCACATATTATAATAATAGCTACTTTCTCAAGTACTTAATATGGGCACTATTTAGGATATTTTCCCTATAGCATCAATTATCATTGAACAGTCCTGTGATGTTTAATAAGTAAGTAATTGAACTATTTGTCCAAGAATATACAGTAAAAGGTAAAGCTATGGTTGGAATCCAGTTCCCTCTGAATTTCTGCATTCAGGTTGTTTACACCATACAAAGCCATTTCTAAATAAATAACCATGCATGGCCTAGTCACAATGGTGTGCATTGCTTAGGACGCTATACTCTATTGGACAGGGCCAAATGGGTTTGATTCCTGGTTCAATCTAAAGGCTGGCCATGGTGGCATGCACCTGCAACCTAAGCTAGGAGGCTGACAGAAGGACTGTGATGCAGCAAAGACTCTCTCTAGAAAACATGATAATAGTTGTTCCTACTCATCCTACAATAGAAAGGGGGGGGGGGAAAGCCCTCATATTCTAGATAGACAAAGATATGAATTCTTAGACAAACTAACAAATTTAAAAGATAATAATTATATTGAATCATAATATACAATTTTAAAATTTATTATTTTAAAGTTTTATTGTCTTCCCAGAGAGTACAATTTTTACTGAACTGCCTGAAAGCAGAACTTTTATTTCCCTCTAATACATCATAGTAGGTATCATTACACATTGTATTGCATTCTTGGAAAAGTCATGACATACTTTTTCTATATAAAAATGCATCATAACTTTTCCAACAAGCCAATACTACAGTCCTGTAGGTGATCACATTGCTAATACTATAGCTTTTGGGTGTAAGTATTCCTAAAGACTGATTTGTGTCCAGTCTCCTTACCCATAGTAAGTTCTCATCAAGATGCACTTTTCATGTTACTGCTGCAGTTGCTGTTTGCAATGTTTGTTTCTATCTGCAGTTCTACTCTGGACCCTCATAATCCACCCAAAGTCTTTGTTTACAATGAGCTCCCCATTCTGCATATTGTGTTTGTGGTGAGCTCCCAGCATTCCGGAGCTATGCTCCATTTTCGGAGGTAGTTTGTGTAAACCTCCTGCAGTTTTTGCACTTAAGCTCTTCCTGTAACAGCTGTCTGGGCAGCCTGCTGCCATCCATATTCTCTGCTTGGACAACCTCGATAAACTGTTATGACAAGTATCACTTTAATCTATTAATCAACACAAAATGTGCAAGACACAGTGTTAAAGGACAGGACATGTTCTTCTTTGTACTTTAGCTGGGGGGATGAGACTACACACAGAAAAAGACAATGTACAAACCAAATGAGTGGCACTAATAACTGATTACATCAAGGGTCAGAGAGAATGTGGGAAATCATTTTGCTTTGAAAGATAAGCAGGATTTGTGAAATACTGGAATAGGTGTGGGGGACACTGGAGGGTGCACAGAAGCCACTATTTATGAAAAGTGCATTCTGTCCTATGTACTGTCCTATGAACTTTATATGCATTATTTCTACAAATTCCTCCCAAATTGTTTGAATATTTTTGTCCAGTTTAATAGATAAGAAGAAGAGACTCAGAGAAACTAAGTCTGTTTGTATGGAGGGGAAGGAATTTAACAGGGATATTTCATGCTCTTAAAATTTATGTCATGGGGCCGGCAGGTGGCATGGTGGTTAGTGGTGCTGGACTCCCACATGGCCAACCATGGTTTGAATCTTGGACCTGGTGGCTTGCTTTCTCACTTTCCTCTCTCTCTCATTCTGTCCCCATCTGGTCAAATTAAATAAAAATAAATAAAGTTAAATACAATGTTTTAAAAATTATGTCACAATAAGCAGCCAGAGCCAAGACATGGAGAGAGAACTATGATATGTATCAATATGTTTTTAAGGCTATTAGAGCATTAAGAAAAAGTAAAGTAGAACTAGCAGTTGACCCTGCTGTAGGGAATTGGATGGATATTTACAGACTTTAGAAAGGAAAGGTTAAGAAAAACTGAAGATGCAGAATTATTGGTTAAGAAGATCAGGCAAAAGCAATAGTTGATATACATAACACCACTGGTCAAAACTATGGGGTTAGTGTAGGAGACAAAGAAAGGGTTTATCTCTTGTTTCTATACGGTAAGAAGGCTTGTTCTCTACCAGATGTTCACGCAATTGATTCAAAATGTTTAAGTAGTTGGCCTTGAAGCAGAAAGAAGTATGAAGAAAAAGATGGTGTGTGTGTGTGTATATATATATATATATATGTTTCTTTATAAAATGTCTCTTTTTTGGGGGGGAAGAGACAAAGGGAGAGAGACAGAGATAGGTATTTTTGTCAGAGTTTTGCCATTGTAATCCTTCTGCTCCAGACTTTCAGTTAGCCTAGTTTAGAGGTACGTGCAACTGTGTTCAGTGTGTTCAGGTTGGCTGGGGATCAAATCTGGGTATCACAGGAGGCCTCCAGCCTGCCAAATAGTGGTACCTATGTGCCGCCATGACTGAGCCTGAAAGATATCTTTTTAAAATAAGACAGTTCTAAGGGGTTTGCTCCAGTTTTTACCCCTAAACTTATACTAATTTTTTTTGAATTTTATGCCAAAAAATTCAGTTCAGAGAAAAAGTAGTGAGAAGTAGTTATAACAATAAAAGCATAACAAGTACTTACAAATGGCCACAGGGAGAAATTTTTACAAATGGTTGAGTTTTGTTTTGCTTATCATATTTTACAAACAAATAATTTCAGCACTATTTTTTCTGTAGTTCAGTGTATATTTCAGGTAATTTGAATGTAGGCTTCCATATAGATAAATCAGTACTAGAACCTTTATCAATAATGTCTATGCCTTTGCTGAGTGGTCAGCTGATCATCATTTTAAAACTTGCAAATATAAAAATAAATCTGCACGGATCTATATCACAGTGAACACATAGGTTTCTAATTTTATCAGTGAATATTTTATAAGGAAATTTTAGACAAGCAGACCAGAATAAGCATTTATTTTTATTATATATGACCAACAAAGGATTAGCACGGTTGGACCTGACTGAGCAAAATCTAGTTGTGCCAAATTCAACTTCTTTCCCTTGACATAATATCTACAACATCCCAACAGGGCTTCCCCTCTGATACTTTGCTCATTGCAATTTAGCTGACAGTGAATTTTAAAGTCTTTTATTTACATTTTACATACCCTATTTCTTCGTTCTTAATATTTCCCCCTACTCATGCCACTTTTGCATTCTTCTATATACAGTATCCTAGCTTTTTCAAATACCATATGAAGAAATTTTCTGTAAACAAAACCTTTGTGAGGAAAACTGGCACACTTTCAAATAAATAAGTTATAACCACAACTCTCTTACGGAGATCAAACAACGGCAGTAAAATGTAAAGGTTAGGGAAGAATAAAAGATGTACTGACTTTCTATTTTTAAACAACTGGTCATGTCTTTATGCAATGGTTGTAAAATAGGAATGAGGATACAGACAACATATGTATGTTTTCATTCAAAAAAAGCACTCTGTTTATGTGTTTCTATTTGTTCTATGACTAAAGAATTTTACATGCTTAGGGGCTCAAAAATAGAAAGCAAGTGAGCCCAGAAATTTGAGTCAAATGGTGAGAAAGATGAGAAATGAATCACTAGAGCATCTAAACTAGGAAGGAAGAAGCCAACTGAATGTCTGGCTGTTTTATGTGCCAAAACTGGAAGCTTTGATTATAATACATGAAGCCATTAATTCTTTTTAGGTCTGAGAGTTAATGGAATAATGATTTTTAATTGCATGCTGGAGATTCTTAAATCACATTAAAAATAAGGAAGAGCTTAAATTATACAGAGTGTTCAGAAAAAATGAAGGGTGACTTAGGACACAAATCTCATCAGTAATTTCAGACTCATGGTTGAAGGGTGAAGGTGAAGGAACTTGTACAAATACACAAATTATTTTCAGAAGTGAAAATTATTTTCAGAAGTAAAAGTGCGATGGTGAGACATCAAAAGTAAGACTTAACATGCAGGATTGTCTACTTTATTATTTTTCAAACTACTTGATTAACCTATAACTTCCCTATAATTGAAACCAAGATATTGAGACATGATTGCCTGATCAGTGTTCCTCAATTAACACAGTTTGTCCTAATACTTATATTCACTAGATAAATAATTTGAATTTTTTTTCATTTCCTCAAAGGCCTTGACAGACACAAATAAAATAGACGGTAGATGAAAGCTGGTTGTTTTGGATCATACGTAAAATAACCTCTTCAGGCATTTTTATTAACTCATAGCTCTCTGTCAATCATGTTGTTTACCAAATCTTCTTCAGTTAAAAGTCTACTGCCAACCATGCTCCTTTCCAAATTTTCTTCCTGTTTATATATAGGCATTTATTTATTCTTTCATTATACATCTAACATATCCCAGGTAGTATTTGACATGCTTGTTTATATAATTTTCCTAGATATGCCAGACGCAAGTTTTGCTGCAAACTTTTCTCCCTCGATGGAATTCCTTTTCTTTTCTCTCCATCCAACTAACTTTCACCCACCCTTCAAAAATCAGCTTGAGTTTCACTTAAGTTTACTTGTATTTTTGATCAATTCAACTCACAGTGATCTTGGCCACTAAATCTGAGTCATTCTTCTTGAAATGACCTATATAATTAGCGTACTCTTTTGTCGTTACTTGATTTCCTTGTCAAACATGTCGTATTTGCCTATAAGTTGGCAAGCTCCACATTAGAGACCCTGTGAAGTACTTTTTGCATGGCACTAAACACAGTGTATATTTTGTGCTCAAAAATTACGTACTGAATGAAAGAATGATTAAATGGCTGACTGATTGACAGTAAAGGAATGAATCTGACTGGTTGCCTGGAAGTCATTAAAACACATAAATAATGTTAGGAAGGCTGAAGGCTTAAAGAAATGTGGCCTAAGAAACTTTTATTCAGTATAATGAATACAACAGCATTACTCGAAATCTCAAAAGATCTGGAAGCTTATTCTTTTGGAATTGGTTGCCATAAATGCTCCTAGCTCGTTGCAATGGTACCTTGATCAAAATCGATTGAATGAAATAATAGATTAATTGTTATATAGCAGGGACTTGCATGGCTCTCACTACAGACCAGGTTGCAGAATCTATAAACTATATCTCCCCAATGAAAAAAGGAGCTATTATAAAATCAGGGTAACATCATTTTTGTACTTTGGAAACACAAGCGATAACAAAGCAGAAGATGTATATTGGAAATTAAAGCCATCAGTCTAAATCTATTGCCCAACTCTGCTGTATCAAGAAATATTTACTGTATAGTGTCCATGCAGAAGTCTCTTCCTTTTTCTGAGGCTTCCCTGAGTTTATCCTTCCTAAGCTCTGCACTGGGTCTTCTGTACTACCTAATCCTACTCTCCCTTACATACGACTTGGTCACATTTTTTTCACAACTTAGTCAATTCCATCAGTTTAGAGCTGAGGTAAACATCTAGATAACATTCAAACAACAGATTTCACTGCCTTAACAACAACTACAACAAAACAAAGACGATATGGAGATTCGGAAAAAGCACAAAGCTTTGAAAATTGGATTAATTATGTTGGTTTCAGAATGCTTTAAATCAAACATGACAATCTGCTGATTAATCTGTTTAGGTACAAGACTTTGCACTAAAATACGCTCCATGCATAGTTTATCCACGTAACCTTCAAAGAAAGATCACCAAGACAAATGCAGCTTTTTAACTCTCATATGTTTCCCCAACATCTGGCATTTTCATTACTGTAACACAATTACATTTATAATTATTTGGGTAATGTCTGTTTTTCCTAGACTGGAAGCCCACGGGGGCAGGAACTATGTTATCCTCATTGTGTCTTTGTTGTGTTATCACAGTTTCCAATAAAAATATGATAGTTGAATGAATAAATGGGCACTCTGAACTCAGTAAGACACTCAATAATCTCCAAATATTCATTCCATTGTTCTGTTTTCAACATCAAGAAAGACAACGTGAAATGAATCAATTTTATTTTTTCTTAACGGCAATAAATTAACAAAGACTATTTCTCAGATAACAGCAACTTTCCCTAGCACTCATCTTCCTGTGTACTCTTCTTATATTTCTTACATTTTTGTAAAAAAGTATGCCAGCATTTTAGATGATATGATTGAATACAAAGCAAGGATGAATGTAGGGAATGTGGAAGTAAAGAATGTTTCGAAAGAATAAACACATTAAGAAAGGAATGAGAACATTTCAACAAGGTAAGCGAGGATAGATGTGAAGAATGGGAAAAATATAAACATGAAGGGATAAATACGTTAAAAAAGAATAAAGGGATTTTTGACAGGGCAATCTATTAAGCATTTTCTGAAGATATCATTTATATGTCATATAAAGACTATCATCTGACAGTAGAGTTTCAATTCTGGTAGATAATTTTTAACGGATGAGGGAACCAGGAGACGAGTGTCTCATAGCTGAACATTTTCAACCCTGAAGGAGTCACTGCCAGATGTTCCTCATTTAATAAGGCATATCATAAATCTGGAACACATAGATATATGTTTTCAACGTGTAAGAGAAAAATGGATGCAGAATTCTACTATGAATTTGGAAAGGCAAGATTTTTAAATCATTTATTAATTAGGGTATAATATAGTTTATGTTTTAGATTTTTGTGTGCATTTTAAATAGAAAAACATGATTTGGCTGAAAGAAAACATAGTTATTACTTGAGAAATAATCCTGAATGGTAGAAAATGTTGAAACAAAAATAAGACATCTTAAACCCATACTCTCTGTCTAGCCTCAGTCTGAGGTCTTTCAAGAATTGATTCTGAACTCTAAATAAACATTTGACTTAGTTATAGAGATCTAGAGATATTTGATATTGCTTTTATTTCTTTTATAGTTTCCAAGTCTCATTACATACCCTTAATTGGTCTGTGGAATTTTTTTTTTTTTTTGGAGAGGTTTTTGCTACAGGGCATGTAAGCTTGCCAGAAAGGCAGAGAGAGACAGAAAGACAGAAAGTGAGAAATCACCCCCCAGGGGGGATGGCCACGCCACAATCCCTTCTCCTCCATTCTCCTCTCGAGATCTTGGGCACATATGCACACAAGTCTGACGTGAGTTTAAGTCACTGGGTCCAGGACTCGAACTGGGGTTGACTACATGGGAGTCCAGCAACATAGCCATTACGCCAAATGCTGGTCCCAGTCTGTGGATTTTTAAAGATAGCCAAACCAAGTGATATCTATATGAAATGAATCTGAGGTGTGCATAAGAGACCAATAAAAAAACATACATTTTGTTCTTTTAATGAGAACTCAGCAAAGTTTGAAAGAAAAAATATACTGGTTTCTCTGCCTTATTTCAATCTCAAAAAAGATTAAAAAAAAAAAAAAGTAAAACTTAAATGGTTTCAGGACCAACAAATGGCGTAATGGTTATGTTGCTGGACTCCCATGTGGTTGACTGTTGTTCGATTCCCAGACCTGGCGACTTAAAACTCACGCCAGGTGCATGTGCGTGCATGTCCCAAATTCTTAGAAGAGACAGGAGAAGAAGGGACTGCAGCATGGCCATTCCCCCAGGGGGTGGTTTTGGTTTCTTGCTTTCTGTCTCTCTGGTGAGCACATGCACCCTATAGCAAAAATCTATTTCTCAAAAAACAAAAACAAAAACAAATAACAAAAACAACTAAAATGGTGAATATGTATATAGGTAACTGTTATTTTACTGAACAATAACATTTACATATTAAGCTACATTTTTTCCAATTAATTTGTACTGACATCAGGAAAAATTTTTGTTTTAAAAGTTTTGGGGGACTTTAGTTAACTTTCTTGGTTTCACACTAATCATTGATTTCATAAACAACCAAAAAAATTGTCTGAGTCTAAATGAATTTTAAAGGTTAAAAATGGGATTTACTTACAATTCACTTCTGTGGGAATTATTCCTAAAAGAAACCCTTGACTTAGAGATGGAAAAAGAGTCTACATGGAGTAAATATTTTTTTTTTCTATTATAGAATATTTATGCATGTCTGTCAGAAAAAAAAAATAATGTGTTTCATAGGTTTAATAAATGTTTTCTTTCTCAAAAAACTGTCCTAAAGTATTTGAAATGGTTTTAAAAGTTTGGTCACAAAAGTCAAACTTGAGTCCATTAATCAGATCATACCTGTGGGTGACTATGTTGTGACAGAATCATTTCTTCTCGGAGAGTAATAACTGAGTACTTTTCCATAAGATTGTCTTTAGGGTAGCATGTAGAGTTCAGATTATTTGGTTTCAAAAAAACCAGGATATTGCCTAGCCTATTTTGAACAATGCTGGAAACCCTTGTTCATACAAATGCACTTGTCATTAAATAGATGGTGGTAGGATGCAGCATGATGGGATGTCAAAGAAAGAAAAATAATAAAAATTAAAATATATTTTGTGTTGTTTTTCTTTTTACTGGAAACAGTTCCCAAGCAAGACTTCCATTTAATTTAAAGAATTCTTTAGAGTCTAACCACATTGAGAGCCAGAATGAAGTGACTCCTGCAGGAAACATTATGTCTCCAGTATGCCTCTATTTCTATAACCTATTTACCTCATAAAGCCTGACAGATTACTGCCCGGCACAGCCTCCAATTCATGCAGGGTTCATAGTAAAAACTCTTGGGTGAACATAAATATATATATATTTGCTGTGAGATGTTGGTGTGGAAGGGGATGTCTTAAAAGAGAAAGTGCTTTCTCTCCCCATTATGAAGGTTATAAACCACTCTATATGCATTCAGTAACTTTAAAGTATCGCCCAAAGGATGGTTGAGAAACAGGTATTTCAGAATAAGATTATCATAAATCAAAAACTGGGAGTTCAAGTGGGAAACCAAGATAACACATCATTTTAGATCCTGGATATTAAAAACCAGGGGCTCAATTTGAATTTTTATGTGTATTCCTAAATACTAGTGCATTAATATAAATTGGTGATCATCGATGGCCGGCTTCTTTTTTTCAGCCTATGAAACTGTAAGGCATGTGAGTAAAAGTTACTAATTTATTAAGTGAGATGCTCAGGTGAGAGGAAAAACCACCAACACCAATCTTCTCTGAATTAACAATCAACGGCCAAACAAACAGGGCTATGAGGAAATAATAAACACAGCTCACCAAGGCTGATATTGCAGGCTTGGTCAAAGCAGTTTCACTCGCTTATCCGTACATACATAAAGTATACACACGTTTATTTTACTCCGTAGTCATTTTTCAGTTTGCCATCATGCTATGCACATGTAGAAAAAGAAGCTGTTTGAAGAGTGCATATGAAATAGAGGAGCTTCAATTCTAAAAAACTTTTAAGGTCAAAAGGAATGAATGCAACAAAATGAAGGTTCTTTCCTTCATCATGGGTGTCTACAGACAACTTACTCTCGTGATGAGGCCCTTATGAAGGCAAGACCAGAACTTCTCCTTGAGAGTTCTTTCTGAACCTGAACTACAGATTAGAAGACCTTAGAAATGAAAGTAAATGTTGTCTTTCTAATGGTAAATTCCACTTTTGCCAATAGCTAGAAGTTACACAGCTTGTTTTAGTTTTTAAAGATGGGCCCAGCTGCAGTGGCATAAGCACTATGGTGCCACTGTGCAATGCTACAGCTGCATGAGAGGCTGGGTTTTGATCCAGGATCATCTGAGACGTGCTGAGTGTGGCTGCACACACCTGTGCATACCTGCAGTCCTAGTTAGCTGATCTCCTGGGGTGACGGACTGCAGTGTAGAAAGACCTTTTTGAAAACATGTACCCCTTTCTCTCCCTTCCTCTTCCTCTCATTAATAAATAAATATATGAGATGAGCTTTTCTACTTATTTTATGACTAGGGTCAAACAGTAAATTAAGTTATGATTGTACTGGAATTTCTACAGGGTACTCCAAATTCAGAAACCTAGGAGAAAGTATATGCAGCAAACACATAATTATCTAAAATAACCCCAAAATATTAATTCAGTTTATTTATTTAGAGGTTTTTTCTGTTTTTTTTTTTTTTTTTTTTTTTTTGGGGTGGGGGTGTGGGGGGGTGGGTGTGGTTGTTTGTGCATATGCACTCACCAGAAAGACAGAGTGAGACAGAGAGACATTAAGTGAGAAAGCAACCCCCAGGGGGATAGCCACACCACAATCCCTTCTCCTCTATCCTCCTCTCTCAGGAGTTTGGGCACACAGGCACATGCACCCAGAATGAGTTTTAAGCCACCAGGTCTGGGACGCGAACCGTGGTCAACCATGTGAGAGTTCAGCGATGTAACCATTCTGCCACCTGCTGACCACTAATTCAGTTTATTATTGAATAGGTGGTATCACCATGGTTAGTCACCGAGTAGGTGCTATGCTTGTTTTCCTGTCTGGGGCACCTTATAAGTGCAATCACTGGATTTGTTTGCCTTTTGAAAGCATCTGATATTTGCATGAGTTTCACATGGACAGGTGTCCCTGACTAAAGAAAAGATAAAAGTGTTTCTTTGAAAAAGTCATATTCTGAATTTTGGGGAAAAAAAAAGATTGAGGTGTTCTGCTGCTAAAACTGAAAGATGATGACAAAAATAAATTAAGAGAAGCTGTACATTTTAGAGATGACGACTGAATTTCATTTAGAAAATGAACCAGCCAGTAACAGTAGAAGTGAGTGGATGTCGAGACTTTCTGATTCTTTATTGAATCCTTTCTCCCTCTAGACACTCATTTCAGAATGGCATTTAACAATGTGTGTCACCCAATGTGTGAGTGAATAGGAGAAACATCAGATGAATACAATAATATTTGGTGGAGTCAAAACCAAATGGGTAACTCGACAAGAGAGTTAAAAAATACCCTTGTGAACCTTAATGAGATCCTGTGACAACAGCATGACTCTGTCCTGTTCAACTCTGTATCAAGAGTAGCAAATTGGTACCAAATCTGTATAGTAAATAGTGACAAAAGTGAGAGGCAATGGAACTGATGAATAAACAAGAATTTCTACAGTACTGCAACACTTCAAAGTAATTAAATGAAGGTCTGGACAGTGGCACATCAGCAACACATAATATTTTGAAAGGCTGACCCACATGCAAAACTTCCTGGAAAATGCCAGGCACACACGTACCCAGGGCTGGCTGAAACAGGTGGGTGGATTATGTTATCAAGATCCTATTGAGGTTGTGTGCTCTCTCTTCCCCTTTGGCTCTCTTGTTCATGAAAGAACTTAAAAAATAAGTAATTGAGTGAAGATTTTTAAATAAATAATAAATATCAATTAACATTTATACTCATGTTTGATTAATACTTGCAAAACTAGAGAAGGTGGAAGAATTAACTGGCCCAGCAAGTGACGTGGTGGTTAAGGTTAAGGTTAAGGTGCAAGATCTCACATGGCTGACTCCACTGTTCAAATCCTGGACCTGGCGGCTTGAAAAACATACCGGGCGTGTGTGTGTATGTGCCCCAAATCCCAAGAGGAGGATGAGAAAAAAAGGATTGCAGAGTGGCCAGTCCTCTGAAGGGGGGGGATGTTTCCTCACTTTTCTTCTCTCTTTATCTCTTTCTCTCTGTCTCTCTTCAGGAAGTGCAAGTGTCCTATGGCAAAAAATAAATAAATAAATAAATAAATAAAATAAAATAAAATAAAATAAATAAAAGATGCTTCCAAAAAAGAACTGATTTAATGTGGACCAAAAAAAGGCCTAGTGGTTTCTGTTGTTGGCAAACTTAATATGTACACTAGCCAATTCGATGACCTCAATTTTCTAATAAAATTGAAAGAGGCATTAATAGATTGTTTTAGATATTTCCACATGATAAATAATTTTTAAAATTAAATCAAAATATCTTTTTTGACAAATTGGTAAACATCAAAGAATGTAAATAGCCAGAATTGGCAAAATTTAAGTATTTCTCACACACTGCCAAAGAGTAATATGACAGTAAATTGAGTTGTTAGAAAAGTCATGGTGCATTTTTGCATAGAAAAACAGAAAAAATACATTGTGACTTTTCCAACAACCCATACTTCATATTTTGACATTTCTATTTTATATTTATAAATTCACATTTAAAATTTTTTCTAAAGGAACAACCATTAATGTTTCCAAATATGTTTGCACATAATTATTGGAATGCTGTTTATGATAATAGCAAGCAGAAAACATCCTTACCACCCAGATAATAGGGAGGAGACTGAGGAGCTTATCTCTTTGGTGAAACACTATGCAGATTTAAATAGCCATCACTCAAACCAGATTTTGATTTATGAAAATGGAAAGAGGTTAATAATATGTTGTTGACTGAAGAAAGCA
The DNA here is from genome assembly GCF_000334495.1 of Tupaia belangeri chinensis. Lineage (NCBI taxonomy): Eukaryota > Metazoa > Chordata > Mammalia > Scandentia > Tupaiidae > Tupaia > Tupaia belangeri. Next base: position 2,779,450 of record NW_006160015.1, read on the forward strand.
GATTACAGAATGAGTTACATGAACTTTTTGTTTCTATTTGTTTGTCTCCTGATATTTATAACCACATTGTGTGATTTTATATCACGGGGATTTTACATAAAAAAGCAAAAAGTGTGTGATGTTATGCACAAAGATGTGGATTGCAATTATGGGTATCTACTTTGGGTTTTGCTTTTTATTGCTAATTAATTATTTGTACAACTAAAGGGCAAAATGGATTTTAGAATAGGCAATTAAGTATTTACAGAACTAGAGAGATCACATGTGACCAGTGTTCCATTTCACATCCATATTTACAAAATATCTTAGTTTTTCCTGATTGTTAAATTCATTTATGCTTGTAGAATAATATTTAGATGAGTCATTAAAGTTTAGGTAAGGGGAACCAGCAGTTGGCGTAATGGCTATGTTGCTGGACTCCCACGTAGTCGACCGCGGTTCGTGTCCCGGATCCAGTGGCTTAAAACTCACGCCGGGCGCGTGTGCGTGTGTGCCCGGGATCCGGAGAGGAGAAGGGATTGTGGTGTGACCATCCCCCCAGGGGGGTGATTTCTCGCTTTCTGTCTCTATGTCTCTCTCTGTCTGTCTGGCGAGCGCACGCGCCCTACAGTGAAAATCTCTCCAAAAAAAAAAAAAAAAAGTTTAGGTAAGAATATAGTCGGCAGTTTACAAAGTGCTATCATTTCTTTTGCTACCCACTAGGCATTTCAAATATTTTGAAATGCATGTGTTGGGGCACCTCACCTATAGGTTTATTCGAGACCAAACTTTACGGTCACCTATTGACCTGCTTCTTCCAAGCAGGGAGATGACTAAGCCCATTTCTCATGAATATACACACACACGCACCACACACATGCACATGTATAATCATGCATATGTATGTGTATATATTGATGCATATATATATATATATATATATATATATATATATGTACACACATACATACATGAATGAAATGGTTGATAGAGATGTACATGCTTTCAAGAAGCAATTAAATTTAAAAAAAAATTGTATAGAGATTCAATTTCTAGAGTTTGTCAACTGTTCCAATCCATTGCCTGAACAGCTGGTACCCTGAGCTGTTCCTGCAGGGGGAACTCAGTGTAGCAACTCTTTCTCTGAGGACTGATGGTCTGTGAAGAAGGAGAGTCAGCATATTGCATGGTCAAGATATAAATGCCAATTTAAAGGTAATTTCTCCGGAGGTTCAGGTGTTAATAGAGATATACAGAATGACAACCAAGCAATGTAAGGCCACATCTGAAACAAAATATTTGCTGGCAGTTGACGCACTGCATTAAAAACTACTAAACATATTGACACGAACATAGTTTGCCTTCTTCTGGTTGTTATTTTAAGTACATTTTAAGAAATAAAATACACATAGTAGTGTAAATGATGAACATTAAAGTAACAAGGCAGTAAAACTGAAAGAGCACTGGAAGTATCAAAAGCCACTTGGGAATGTGATTTTGGCTTTTAATTGTTAGGTTATTTTTATGTTTGAATGCTTTCTGACAAAACTGTATCTTGGTATTTCTGTTTATTACAATAGTATAGTATTTGTAATAATAGCCAAGACTTACCATCTACAATTGAATCTGACACTTAAAAATAAATCGAATCCATTTCGATGACTTCAAACAAATGATATTTATTGATTTGTATACTACTTTTTACTTTTACTTTTAAAAGCTATTAAGAAGTATGTCAATGCTTTAGAAAAAAAACTACACCTTTTCATTTGACTGATAGATCCATATTTTAGTTTTTCATCCCTTTTGAATTTTTATCACATCCAACTAATGTTACTTGTTTTAATAAAGTACTTTTAATTCACAGGGAAGGCGCATCCCACTAATAATTTTAGATTTCTGCATTATTTGTAATTCTTTTCTAACTATATAAATTAAATATGGTGGTCAAGAAATTGAGTTTGTATTAGTAATTTGTATTGGGATAAGAAAATTCTAGAAGGGGTGAGAAATTGCATGGCAAAGGAAAACAATATGAGAGGTCTTTCTACGATCTTCTAAGCAAAATTTAAAGTAAAATTTATATCTGAAAACTACACACTTACTTGTGATGTGCTAGATGCTGATGCAGTTTGGTTGCAGATCACTGATGAGTATCACGCATAGAAGTCATACACATAGAAGAGCTTGTACAACAGGAGGGAAAAAAAGGGACCTAACCATCATTGTAGCTTTTCACCTTAGAATTGATCCATTATGTCACTTTTTAGGTAACAAGGAAAGGGCTGCTTTAGGGACCAGGAGATGGTGTAATGGTTATGTCGCAGGACTTCCACATAGTTGACCATGGTTCAAGTTCTGGACACAGTAACTAAAAACATACCAAGTGCATATGTATGCATGCCCAAAATCCCAAAAGGAGAATAGAGGAGAAGGGACTGCTGCATGGACATCCCCCCTGGAGGGTGATTTCTTGTTTTCTGTCTCTCTGTCTTCCAGCAAGCATATGCACTCTACAGCAAAAATCACTCTCTCTCTCTCTCTAAAAAACAAACAAACAAACAAACAAAAAACAGGGGGGTGGGTGGGACAACTTTAAAGCATTCAATATAACAACCCATATCTGTCTTTGACCCAAAACTGGATCCACACATCCAGATATCCACCTTTCAACAAATATTTATTGATCATGTAGAGTTACTAAGGTTTAAAGAGCCTATGTTCTTTATCTTAATAATCTACAGCAGAGGAGATAAGACTTGTACATAAACAATGTTGTAATATAAACCTACAGAGTTAAGAACCATTAAGGTGTTATGAATAAAGCATCCTGGTGGTTTGAAGAGGGGAGAAATTAGTTCCAGCAAAATACAGTTGTCTGTTGGCAGAGGAACCATCAGGAACCACGACAAATATTTGGGACCCAGCCTGTGGAATCGTAAGATGCCTAGTTCTGTAAGACAGACAGCTAGCCTATGTGAAAGTGCTTTGGTTACTGAAGTCCTCACTGGTTTTACTTTAATCATCTCAATTTCCACATGTTTCTTTCTCTGCCAAAATCATCTATATATATTTTTTCCTACCTGCATGATTTTTTTTAACTTAATGTTTGTACAAAATGGTATAGTTATAGCTTATGAATTTTGCCTAATTACTAGTTTCTTTATAACAGCAGAATGTGTGGTTTATTGGTAGAAAAACAAGCTTTTGCAGATCCCCCTTCCATCTGAGAAGGGATCGCATATCACTGTGCAGAAGAGTGACTCAATGTGGTCATAGCAAATACCAAGTGGAAGCAGAAAAGCAGGCTGCAGTTATCAAATGCAAACCTCTCCCCAGGGGACTAGGAAAAAAAAAGACACCTTTGACTTCTCACCAACTGCTTCTGAAAATGCAAGGTGAGGACAGGTGTTCAACAGGAAGCGAGATCCTCATTCTCTTCCACGAAGTGATCTTTATGGTAAAGATGGACAGCCGTGACAGTATAATCCTAGTGATATCTAGTATTATTCATAAGTGAGGGCAGAAGCTATATTAAAATTCTACAACCCTGGCAGGTGATAGAAAGTGGTCAGATATGGAGGATCTATTGCTGAGTGAAGTAAGCCAGGCTATGAAAGAAAGATATTGTATGTATCCACTCAATATATACCAACTATCTGCACTCTATGGTAGAGAGCGAAAAATTGGAGGACATAAAAGCAGTGAAGGTACTTAATGAGAAGAGGACAGTGTGGAATGGGGGAAGTGAAGAGAAGAGGATAGAGAAAGATAGAAAGAGAACAAATAGAGAGGCAGGACATTAGTGAGAAACAGATATGGCTTATTACCTGTTGATGATGACATGTATAGTATTCTCAACTGGATTGGTCTGAGAAGTATTTCATGATGGGTAAAGTCTTTTTACAAGCAAAATGAGAAATAGTGATTGACTGTTTTAAAAAATAATTAGAATAATAATGATTGGGAAAAACATAGAAAAGATATTAAATGATGAAGTGGGGAGATTAATGTCTCTGTATTGACTGACATGCATGGCATTCCCTTTTGAAAAAGCAATGTAATACACTGTAAAGTTATATGTAATCCAATGTAATATAAAGAAGATTATGCTGATAATAAAAATTAAAAAATAAATTAAAAAATTTCTACCAAAAAAAAGAGGTTTTTTGCTTCTTGATCATAACCATGACTCCATAGAAATCTTTTGTTTCCTTTCCAACTTAGCAAATAATGCAGTTATTTAGTTGATATTTACTGAGCCCTGTCAATGTATTTCTAGCCATGAAACCACTTCTAATACCTTGTGCCAAGTGGAAGAATGCAAAATAATTTCTTGGAAAAAAGCTAGAGGTTATGCTTTAAATTGTTTGGGGAAAAAACAATACATCCCTCTCCTCAGGCCCTCTTATTATAGATGCGATTGACAAGTAGTATTAAAGTGAGAGGCCTTGAGAAGCTGTGTTATGAATTAAGAACAAGTAAATAATGTGTATATCAATATTTCGTAAGTCATCCAAATCAATGCCAACCCTTTCCCCTTATTAGGTCTAGAGATATCCAACCATATTTTTTAAAATTAAAAAGTGATAAGCAGTGTACAAGAAAATGAATATCATAATTTATTTGATGTCATTTTAATGGATTCAATTTACATTTTCCTTTTTGCCAGTGTCGGGTTCAATTGTAGATGATAAGTCTTGGTCGTTATTGTAAATATATCTTTTGTGCTCAAAATTACTTACAAAATGCTAATCAGGCTTAGTTCCTGCTCAAATTCTATTAGCTTAGCCCTTGAAAGCGTGGTTCCTAAGATTTAGAGAGAGTTTTTGAATAGTCAAGACCTCCCTATGGCACTGGGAAATTAAATTTGGTTTCTTTCCTGCTTTTGCAGAATGCTTATTCCATCAGGAGTAATTTACTCTAATTAGGGGCTGTGTGTTCTGAAAATATAAGTATTCCTTCCAGGAAAAATTAAATGTTGTACAGTTTTTATGTTCCTATCAGCTTCAAGAAGAAACTTATGACCAAAATCATGTGATAGTAGCAAGCATTATAACTCAAACTGGACTCTGGGGAGAGTTCTGGTCTTCAGATGGCAAGTAGTCTAATTAATTATCATCCTACATGTTCCAGCCACAGGATCAGATCATTAAGAAGTGTTTTCCAAGACTAACCTGTCTTCTATACACGTTGTAGTAAGTAATATTGTTTTTTATCTTCCTGACACAAAGTGACCTTTTGCCCAGGGATGGTACCAAGAGGGAACCTCTTACACCTAAGAGGTGTCACGAGGCCTAATATTTGAAGGAACCAATGACAACAGTCATGTTATAAATACCTAATACTCTGTATTCATTTATAATGAAAAATATTCTTTTTAATTTTTTTTAATTGGCTACTATATCCTTGATCTTACCTGGATCTTCATGATATCTTTATGTTACATAAAATAGGGCACAGAAAAGCAAGTCAACTGGTTAATATCTTCCACTATGTGAATGATAGTGAGTTGAATGGTTAAAGAGTCCTCAACTTGTAAATAATAGTCTGAAAATCACATACTGTATTTGTTGTCTTCTCTAGTTCAATAGATACTGAAATACTTGAAACCAAGGAACAGGAAAACAAAGAAAGACCTTTGAAGATTGACTCACAGGACAAAAGATGTGTTAAAGCATTCTTGGTTTAGTTTTGGTGTCAGCAGCTTTTTACAAGTCGTGTGAATAGAGTGGCCCCTCAATGCACTGCGGACGTGAGTCACCATCCACTGTCAGAATGTCCTGATGGCCATACTAAGGGTTAGATCTAGTTATGTTCATTAATAGAGCAATCATTTGTCTTAGATGGAAAGTCCTGCTACCTTCAAAATCTACTTCAAAGTTTATAATTGTACCCAGTGAGAAATTTAAACTAAGAATTCAGCCTAGAGATTTTGCCAGGCTTTATCATTCCATCCTTCATGAGTTCAATAAGATGATATCACTTTAGAAACTAAAGATTGAAAATCATACCATGCAGTTACCAACTTCTCACACAGACTCTTTCACTACAGTGCAAGATGAATTAGAAAGATCACCAACGTGTTGTTCTAATTTCCCTGAAATTATTGTTTTACTCCCAAGGTCAAAACAACTCTCTTCACTGGTGAAAGGTACCGGTATAAGGAAAGTGTTCAAATGAAGATACTGCATAGCACATATGATGGAATCATCTTAAGTTCAAAGTCAGGAACAAATCTGTAGGCAAAGTCACTAACATTCTTTCTTTAATTCTCTAATTTCCTATGAACTCATAACAACTTAGTTCATGAGTACTAAAATTATTATTACTATTATTTAAGACAGTGATTACCACCATCCTTCAGCCTCCACCTTCCAGCTAGGTCTAGAGGTACATGTCACCATGGCTGGCTCTATTGCTTTTAGGAAGGATTTCACTACTTTACCAGGGCAATCTTACGCTCGCAATCCTGGCTTCAGCTTCTCTAGTTGCTGAGATTTCAAGCACCTGCTATCATAGTAAGCCTTTAAGTTGGACTAGGAATCAACTCTAGACCTCCTCTATAGTCTCAGCCTACAGAATACAACACCTTAGCAATGCACACCACTGCAGCTTGGTCCTAAATCTATCATCTCTATCTATCTACTTAAATTTCTTTTTTTTTCTTTCTTTTTTTTTCCTTACGGAGAAATTTTGCTATAGGGTTCATGCACTCACTGGAGAGACAGAGACAGACAGACAGAAAGTGAGACATCATTCCCCCTCCTGGGAGGGGTGGCCACACCACAATCCCTTCTCCTCCATTCTCCTCTCGGGATTTTGGGCACACACACACACGCATCTGGTGTGAGTTTGAAGTCGCCGGGTCTGGGACTTGAGCTGCAGTCGACTATGTGGGAGTTCAGCAACGTAACCATGATGTCATCTGACGGTCCCTATATACCTAAATTTTGAAGCTACAAACCAATTGCTACATTGAGATGACGCTCAACTATATTTATTTAAGCTGAATTTAATATGTTATTGTTATTTTTATCTTGGTATTCTCTTCTGATCGTACTGTCATGTGAAAAATAAAAAGAAAATTTTAATCTAGTGACTCAAGTAATTATATTTGAAACGAAATAAATTTCAGATTATACATGATATCCTGGTTGCATTCATCATTTTTAAATATATGGTGGCATGAATTTAGAACATGTTACCTGTAGTCTCTTATCACTAAACAGATAATACAGTATGTAAATGTTTGAAAATTCTCCACTTTGGAAAAATGCTCTCTTATTATTCTGGAGTTAAGAAAGAAAAAGTAAATCATGTGTGTACCATATTTATGTGCAGGAAATTTTATAGGCAATTATCTTAGACTGTGATTCAATAATTTAACATTTTTTTTCATGGAAGGTCCTATTAGAAGTATGTATTCCACATACATAAAAACAACATATAATTTAAAATTATCCATACAATTCTGCTTTCTTGGGTAACATAATAGAGTGAATAGAGAACTGAAGCTTGAGGAGCAAACTTCCAGTATTCTAAATTTCATCAGCAAAATTCTGTAGTAACAGGATAAAAACAAGGAGGGAACCAGCAGTTAGCGTAATGGCTATGTTGCTGGACTCCCACGTAGTCGACCACGGGTTCGCGTCCCGGACCTGGTGGCTTAAGACTCACGCCGGGCGCATATGCGTGTGTGCCCAAGATCCGGAGAGGAGAATGGAGGAGAAAGGATTGTGGCGTGACCATCCCCTCTGGGGGGTGATTTCTCACTTTCTGTCTCTATGTCTCTCTCTGTCTGTCTGGCGAGTGCACACACCGTATAGTGAAAACCTCTCAGGCCACACCGGTATTGGAAAAACCTCTCCAAAAAAAAAAAAAAAAAAAAAACAAGGAAAAGAACAGAAAAATCAATGACAAGAGACACTCAAAATGGCAATGTATGAATATCAAAACTATCTATAAAATTCATCACATGCCTGTCAATCAGGGTTAAAAGAGGCCAGAAATCACACAGAAATCATAGCACCAAGAAGAGATTCGGTTCAATTTTAATGGGTTGTCTACTTTATCCTGGTTCTGCTAGTCATTACTCAGAAAATGAGCAATAGGAACAGAATTTACACAATGCTTCAGTATAGCCAAATCTTTCAAAGTAAGAATCCATTTTCTTGTACTTTAAGCCCACTACTTCCCAAATAGCTTTAATGCTTTAAGACTTAACAGGTGGGAAACAGACGGTAGATCTCTGTTAGAAATGGCCACTAAGCATATTGTCACCTATGAAAATTTAAGTTTGGCAACTCCATGCCCATTACCACTGCTATTTTAAGCTGTTTCTCTTCTTTTCTTTTCTTTTCTTTTCTTTTCTCTTCTTTTCTTTCTTTCTTTCTTTTCTTTCTTTTCTTTCTTTTCTTTCTTTCTTTCTTGTTTACTTTTTCCTTAGGGTGCATGCTCTCACCAGAGAGAGACAGAGAGATAGAGACATAGAAAAAGTGAGAAATCATCTGCCAGAGGGGATGGCCACGCCACATTCCTTCCTCTCCATTCTTATCCTGCGATTTGGGGCATGCACACACACATACCAGCACATATTCCAGCTTTGGGTATGGCACTCAAACTGCGGTTAGCCATGTGGGAGTCCAGAATATTAACCACCATGCCACCTGCTGGCCCCCGTTTAAGCTGTTTCTAACTTCCTAGTTTTCAAGCTTGAATTTTTGTGCCTTTCTCACAACAAGATCTTTGCCATTGTAAAAGATATTTCAATTATTCTTACCACTCTCCTTCAAGTCCAAAACAAGACTTCATTCTAGCTTCCAAAAAAAGTGTGTTGATGCTTAGTTGTGAATGCTTTTACAATTTAAAACCCACAAACCTTGACATAGTTATGATTTTCATTTTAGTTAATTCAATATTTTACTAATTCTACTAGAATTCACTGGTAACTTTTTCAATAGTATTTCAGTTAAAGTACCTATGCAGAGGCTTCTTCATGTTTTCTAAATAAAAGAAATAAATAAACAATACTTTAACTACGTTTTCTCATATCTAAAATCTAACTAAACTGTGAATATACCAACCAGCCGAATTACTGGAAAAATCTCTCTTTCATTACACATTAAGTAGTTTTTTCTTTTACTTCATGTTGCTTACTAGTACCTTTCTATCTTCTTCCCAACTAGTCAAATTAAACCTCTTGGTACTTTTTTTTCATGTATGTAAAAGAATCTGATAGTGATTCATACTTTATGTAATCTCTTTGAAAAATTCAAATATTATGACAATACCACTACTATTCCATTGCCGATCTAAGAAAAGTGCTATTAAAAAATATCACTCAAGGGAACAGAAAATGGCAGAAAGATTATGTTGTTGGACTCCCATGTAGTCAACGGTAGTTTGAGTCCTGGACCTGGTGGCTTAAAACTCATGCTGGGCATGTGTGCCCAAAATCTCAAGAGGAGAATAGAGGAGATTGTGGCATGGCCATTGTCCCATGGGAGGGGTTGGGGGAAGTGATGTCTCACTTTATGGCTTTCTCTGACTTACCAGTGAGCACATGCGACCTATAGTGAAAATCTCTCTCTCTCTCAAAATAAATAAATAAATAAGTAAGAAATACTATTCTATAATAACATTCAAGAAATGTCGGGAACCAGCAGTTAGCGTAATGGCTATGTCGCTGGACTCCCACGTAGTCGACCACAGTTCGCGTCCCAGACCCGGTGGCTTAAATCTCACGCCGGGCTCGTGTGCGTGCATGCCCGGGATCCTGAGAGGAGAATGGAGGAGAAGGGATTGCAGCGTGACCATCCCCCCCAGGGGGGTGATTTCTCACTCTTTTCCCCTCTGTCTGTCTGGTGAGCACATGCGCCCTATAGCAAAAACCTCTCCAAAAAAAAAAAAGAAAAAGAAATGTCAATGTGCTACATTTATCAATAAGGATACCTACTTATCTAATCATGTCTTAGTTGGGTAGACACACTTACATTAGAAATAAGGATACAAAACCCCTCACTATTTCCTCATTATGCAGAGCTGGCTAGTAATGAAAAACAGGCAAGATACCACAGAGACACTGTTTAGATTTGTATGTTTGTTCAAAATCTCAATGTTAAAAAAATAATTAACCATCTCTTAATCATTTTAACACTTTGAACCATTTTTAACTCTTTC
>NW_006160015.1:2789641-2805147 GCF_000334495.1 Tupaia belangeri chinensis
CTTTCCCAACTATGGTTTCACCAAGTATTTCTTGAATGCCAGGTGATTGTGGCTTAGGTCAACGTTTTGTGAAAATATAACTTCACTTTCTAGGAAAAATTGAATATAATAATTCATTACTATCAATCAGTACTCATTCAACAGACATTTACTAAGCATTGTGTAATAAAATCAATAAATATTTTCATGGTTATTTATACACACATAAGGTAGATGTAAATATTTATAAAACATGGACTGATTTATAAAATCTGTAGCAAGCGACATTAAAATCCTTTGTCAGCTTAAAGTTTTTGCCCATGTCTATGTTTTTGGCTCATGGTGGATGTCAATAGATGTTTTTATCTTGAAAGAGGTGCAGCTAAATTACTCAAGTAGTTAAGAGGGCCATTCCCAGTTGGGATCATTAGCAACATTTTTGATATGGAAATGACATCTCAACTGGACTTTGACACATGAAATCATTTTAAGATGAGCTGTTTCCTTTTCTTTTCCCCATAGAATTTTGTCTTCAATCTCTGTCATAGCAGTTGTCTCATTGTATTTGAACTTATCTCTTCATATATGCATCTTTTTGTAGAAAATGTAGAATGCAAGTTTCTCAGTTGTTGTTTATGTCTCATTAAATCTTTGTGTTCTTACCATATATGCATTTCTTCAAGATACAGGTAATTATTCCAGTCATGTTTTAAGTAAATAATCACAGCTCTTTATCTTTGCTAGTTCCTATTCTTCAAAGAAATGCATCATAATGATGATATTAAAACTTTACCAAAGATTTCACATTCAAAGTAGGCACATTCCTTGAGGATTTTAAGAGATTTTTTTGTTGTTGTCCCAGAAAGAAAACTATAATCTTACATGACATTTTAAAGTGATCGCCATAGTAACCTACTTTCAAAATTTTCACCCTGAAGGAAATTACTGCAATGTCATTTATAAATATAGTTAGATTTTGGAAGATAATTATTTAAAGTAGCCATACACATATTAAACTAAAATTTACACACGTTCACCATTTGATGCTAATTCACTTCAATTCTTGCCCTAGGGTTATCTAAAATAACTTATTAATAAGGACTTCATTGTGCATGTTTGGATTAAAACACAAATGTCAAACTTTATGTAAGAACTTATAAATGTGTTGAGTTTTGGAAAAAAATTCTGAAACATTTTGCTACTCACTATTAATTATCATTCATCCATATAATCTATGATATTATCTCACTTGTTTGGAACTTCAAAGAATTTAGAGGTAGGAACAAAAAGTGGGTTAATGAGTGCCTACTCTACTTGAGGCTAAATGCTCGATGCTGGGCATGGAGAGATTAAAAAGTCCTTGAAGAGTGTATAGCCTAATGAGGAAAACAGATAGATAAACAGACAATTACACTACAGCCCATTAACCATGTTGGCAGAGTGTAAATTAATAGAGCCATTCTGCAGGGCAATTTGGCAATGTAAAAGCTGTAAAAACTCAAATACCCTTTGATCCAGCAAGTCTCCTTCTAGACATCCAGCCATTTATCTTTGGGTGTTTGGTTTCCTTGCTCTGCTTTTCCTACAGTTTGACTATATTCATGCATTACTTTTGCTACCAAGCAAACTGGAACTTCAGAAATAAGAAGTAAAAGCTGGACAGAGAGGACCAGAAAGACAGGAGATAAGGTTGCAGTAAGACTAAGAATCTTACATAATTCTGTAGGGAATGCTAAGGAAGTATGGGAGGTTGTTCAAGAGATCAAGGCACTGGAAAGAAAAACCTCTTGGAAGATAGGGGATACAGATATAACTGACATTTCTTGGGGGTTTGGACACACTAATATAGTTGACTGCTTCTAGAATAAAGCACCTCTTCCAAGCTTTCCTCCTGTATAAGGTTTATGCTGGGGCTGACAGGTGATGTGGTGATTAATGGCACTGTTTCTCACATGACCGAATGCAGTTCAAGTCCTGGACTTGGTGGCTTGCTATCTCACTTTCCTATCTCTGTCTCAATCTCTCTCACTCTGTCCCTCTCTATGCAAATTAAAATAAATAAATAAATTAAATTAAATTAAATTAAATTAAATAATTCTTTAAATAAAGGTTTACGCTAATTACCAATAAGGGGCCCAACCAAACTAGTTTACATGCTTACTTAGCTAAATTTGAGTTTATTTTAATACAGAACAGAGCTTTTCAATTCACCAACTTTAACTCTAATAGTGGCTCTAAATTAAAATTTTGGCTGTCAGCTTCTAATTTAATTTAGACTCTTTGTTACCAATATGCCTACACGGGATGTGCTAAAATTTTTAAGATGAATAATTTAAAAAATATTTTTCAGTATGCTTATAAAGAATGCTCTTGAACAGCCATGGATGTCAATGTCCACTCTACTGGGTCATCAGAAAAGTAACAATGCATTATTGCATAGAAAAATACATCGTGACTTTTCTGACAACCAAGTTGCTGTCCTTCTTCCTTTGTGATGCAATTCATTTCTTATAGAACTCACCAGATCACATCGTAATGGCTAGGTATAAAATAGGAAGTATGCATACATATCAGTATAAAAAATTCTTTTTCATGTTATTAAATGTATACTTAAATTTAAGTGCCAGTAATATATTCAGTCCCAAGTTATTTTATGTAATTGATACATTTCCAGCACCTGTGTAGGCAAATTCATTCAGTGTAGTTATATTTCCTTAAGGAAGATACACTTTTTCCTACGTTTTGTTGTACTGGGATAGAATGATTGTCATCTTCACCCTAAGGACAAGGTTTCTGGCAAGCTCAGACCTACTATCAGTATAGACATAGTTGGAAATGAGCTGCAATGGAGATGAATACAACTGTATTGTCCAGGCAGGTGTGACCTGAATATTGTGAACTTTAGTACCCAAGCAATACATCTAGAGAAGAACCCGTAAAAGGATGAGGTAATATTAAATTAAATGGTCTTTATTTTGGTAGTTAACCTGGGAGCAAAGATTTTACTGATTTTGACTAAAATCATCTCCTAATAAAAATTCTAAAAATCCTTCTTAAGTAAGTCTAAAAAATTCATTTTCTTTTAAAACAATATTAGAAATATATGGGTTGGACTAAAATGAAAGACATGTTTGGCAATTCCCGTTGAGAAACTATTAGCTTCTCATGGCAATGGGAGAATATTTAGAAATCCTTAGCTAGGAAAATAAGTTGTAATAAGTAAGCATTAAGCCATTCTGGAACTGTCATTTTTATGCAGCAGAAAGTATTTATTGTGTGTCCTCTATGGGCTAGACACATGTCCTCTACACAGTAAAACCAAGTCACAATGCAGTGATAAGTGTGCCTGTCACAGAGAAACTAACGTCAAATGTTTTTGTTTCTTTTTGTAGGCTGTGTTCTTTAGCTTTATTATTTAATATAGGCAAAAAAAAAAAAAATACTTGACTTATAGTTGCACAAGATGAAAGTTTGGCTTTTTTTCCAGTTTTAGATAGGAAATGTATAGTCACTTTTCTCCAAAACGTGACACTCTTAAAAATTGGGAGCCAGCAGTTAGCGTAATGGCTATGTCACTGGACTCCCGCATAGTCGACCGCAGTTCGCGTCCCGGACCCGGTGGCTTAAAACTGATGCCGGGTGCGTGTGCGTGTGTGCCCAAGATCCCGAGAGGAGAATGGAGGAGAAGGGACTGCAGCGTGACCATCCCCCCTGGGGGGTGATTTCTCGCTTTCTGTCTCTATGTCTCTCTCTGTCTGTCTGGCGAGCGCACACGCCCTATAGCGAAAACCTCTCCCCCCCAAAAAAATTAACACTATAAATTAATCCTTCATTCCTTAATTGTAAGCAATGCACAAGAAAAGTGCAAATAGGCTTTTAGAACTCTTACCACTATAATGCCTATTCCTACTGAGATCCTTACTACTTGAAGGTAAGAGAAACTGATTTCTGCAGTTCCCGTGAACAGCACTTCTTCACTGACTCTTCACTGTCTGGGTCCTACTTCTGGTCAGCTTCTGTCTCAGGCCCCACCCCACTGCTGGCTTTGGTATTAACGCATATTAATTATACATCTGGGCCTTCTTAGAAAGATGCTGCTAATTTTGACACTGGTCTTCCTCACAAGACCACCAAGTCCTTCTAGTGAGTCTCATTCTGGGTATGAAACTGGTCTTGTGTGCTCTGCAGCTTGTCTCTTTTTTCCATGATGGTGTCTCTGGTGGGTTCTCCAAATGGCCTCAGTACCTGCAGAAGGCACATGATTAGGCTGCATATCTTTCTCGTGCCTTATGAATAATTTATTTTGGCACCTGCCAGGCGTCATATACTATACTAACTGTTCTCCCTATACATTTTCTTATTCGTGCTACCGCTATCTGCTAAAAGACTAACTGTGCTAGGCACTGCTTTCAGAGCAAAAACACAGTATTGAGCTAAACAGACATATCCCTTTCCTCAGGCACCTGATAATGCCTTACCTAGTGCACAGAATAAATTATAATTAAAAGAGATGGGTTAGTAGAGACTACTGATTGCATTTATACACACCTTGGGATTATTATCACGATCTCATAATGTATTGCATTTGTAACTGAGGCAAGATAAAGTTCTTTTTATAGAAGTTATTAGGAACAATGTGGTGGTTATCATGACTTAAACCTAATTGCAGTCGCTAAGAGAAAATGTCTGTTCTTGTGACAAGAGTCATCTAAACAACGCTTAATTTTGAAAATAAAGAGAACAGATTTGAGCATTGAAGACAGAAAAAGGATTAAAGGAGATGGCAAGTCAAGATGGTTTGGCGGAGTATGCAAAAAGAAAATTGAAGCTTAGTAATATAAAGCATGTCTGGATCCTTAGGATATGGCATCATCTTTGAAAGCTCTACTTTATTCTGACATATTCTGGAATACTTAGCATAGGAAAAAAAAACCCAAACCATTCATTAAAACAATTAATCAATTAACTCATTTATGCTCTCTCTTTCTTTTAAGAGCATACTATAGTCTATAATTATATGCTAGAGATACAGTAGTAACACAGAGCTAAATGTCCGCCCATCTAAGGCACTGTGAGAGTGAGGAGGTAGTGAAGTAACACACAAAAATTGGAACAAAGTGATATGCAATGATTTTTGATAATGGCAAACTCTAATGGCAAAATAAAGTGCAGAAAGGATATGACCAGAATGAAATCATGTCAAAGGGCACCCCTGAGCTGAGATGATCTGGAACTATCAGGGCATGAGGAGGAGGAAGTGTAAGATTGTTCCAGAATGGAAGAACAGCAAGTGCAAAAGCCTGTGTTGGGATTAAGTGTAGTGGGTTCAAGGGACCAACGGATGGTTAGTCTAGTTGAAGACAGACTCACTCCTCATAAGGCTTCAGAGTCATCTGGGACTCAATGAGGCAAGGCTGGGATCCACACCTGGGAAGACGTGTGGATTCCTTTCTATCTGCATAAAACGCCCTGGGATAGCGTGACTTGACGTGATGCAAATTCTAAAATCTGCCTGCTAGATAATGCATGGCCAGGATCAAGAAAGGACACAGCGTGACCAGTTAGGAAGTTAGTACAGAGTTCAGGTAAAATATGATGGTAACCGTGAACAGGAGGGAACAGTGGAGACCAGAAGAGATGGTCACATTAAGGACATATTTTGAAGGTAGGAATGTCAGGAATTAGTAATGGATTGACTGTGGACAACGAGAGAAAGAGAGAAAGCAAAGATGCCTTTGAGTTATCCAGTATGAACAGTTTGTGAATTGTAGGGCCTTACTGGACTTTGAAGTAACTGAGATGTAAACTAATTTGGGGAAAGGGAGAAACCTGAGGTTTGAGAACCTTATTTGTACCGGAAGACTCTACAATAATATGCTCTGTTCATTATGTTAATGAAATGCTGACGGAGTCTTCCATCTGAAGCTCCAGATCACTCTGTGTAAAGGACTCTTAACAGTGTTACTACTGACATGGGGTAGTTCTGCGTTCATGTCCAGAGATGTCCCTGAACATGCCCATGATCTGAAGCTGACTGAAACCAGGCTGCTGAGACCATAGGATGGATGACAGTTTGGGCTGGATAATTATTTGTTACGAGGGGCTGTCCTGCACAATGTAAAATGCTCAGTAGCAACCCTGACCTCTACCCAAATGATGCCAATAGCACCTTTCCACTTAAGATATCCGGAAATGTCTCCGGAAATTACCAAATGTCCCCTGGGGGACAAAATTATCCTGGTAAATACTCACTATTCTATATATGTATATAGAATAAGAGTAGACTACCAAAGTCAGCCAGGTGCCACTTCTCCAATCCAAGGCAGATTGTTTCTCTGAATAGAATAGAGTTTAGCTGTCAGTAATCCCCCTTCCCACAAGAGCAACAACAATTATGGCCATATTAAACAGAATAAAAATGTTGTAGTAATCTTTCACTGCCAATATGTTAGACATCGGAATAAGAAAAGAATCAATAGTGTTTAAGCTCTGCTATAGAAACTCCTGTCACAAGCAGCAATGACAGCTCAGTGACTACTGTACACAGTAAGTGACATCATGGCTTCTCTAACTGATATTCAGGATAAAAAAAGAAGTCTTCCCTTTTTTTTAAAAAAAGGTGGTAGGTGACATGTAAATGTTTAGTAAATTGTTGGATTTTCTTCTGAATTTTGTTGCATTGGTATTCCAATTATGCAACTTTTGTTGAATGTGTGCTAATATTTAGGGTGTTGAAGAATAGCTATATAGTTTGTTTTGTTTTGTTTTGTTTTGTTTTGAGAGATTTTCGCTATAGGGTGCATCTGCTTGCCAGACAGAGAGAGACATAGAGACAGAAAGCGAGAAATCACCCCTCAGGGGGATGGTCACGTCGCAATCCCTTCTCCTCCATTCTCCTCTTGGGATCTTGGGCACACACGCACACGCGCCCGGCATGAGTTTTAAAGCCACCAGGTCCAGGACGCGAACCACGGTCGACTACATGGGAGTCCAGCGACATAGCCATTACGCTAACTGCTGGTTCCCAAGAACAGCTATATTTTTGAGTTTTGAAAAAAATAAATAAATACACATATTCCCAAATTTGATTGCATACTTTAAATATTCAACTGTGGAAATATTTGGGGAACACACCAAAATGATTTCTAAGGGGCTAATTTTGGTAGGCAGATCCATGGCTCCTCCACATTTCTGGAGGCCCACCTCTTAATGGCTAGACTATGTTACTATGCTATGTTATAGGGCAAAAAAGATGTTGTGGATGTAAATAAATTAAGGAGCTTGAGAAGGGAAAATCATCAAGAATTATCTGTGCGGGCCCATGTAATCACAAGAATCCTCAAATGACAGAGGTAGGATGCAAATATGTCTGGGATTCGACATGGTCTGCAGCTGGCTTTGAAGGTGGAGAAGGAGTCATGAGTCAAGAAGTGCTGACGCTCTGTAGCAGCTGAACAGGGCAAGGCAATGGACTGTCCCCTCAAGCCAGCAGGAACGAAGCACAGTGGACCCCTAGGTCTTCAGCTCTGTAAGACCCATTTAGGAGTTCTGATCTCTAGAACCAGAAGAAAATAAGTCTGTGTTGTTTTAAGTCACTCGTTTGTGGTAGTTTGTTAGAGCAGCAATAAGAACCGAACACATTGTTTTTTAAGAATATATGTTATAGGTTAACTTTCCTTTACTATAGAGTTGCTATTATTATTTTTTTATTTATGTTTTAATGTATTTTTTTTTCCTGTGAGTATGACAGTGAGAAAGAGTGACAATAAAGAGACAGACACCTCGAACAGAGTTTTTTACATTGTAATATATTCTGATCCCATCCTCAACCCGAACCGGATCATGGGCATATTCAGGGAGGTCTCTGGATGTGAAACTGAGAACCTTCTCAAGTACATCAGTCATACAGAGTACTCTGTTATCATTACACCACCATCCAGCTCCTGAAATTGCTAATCTTAAAGAAAAAAAAATCATTTGATTAACTGTTTTATCAGAGTTTGAGACATACTAAGGAGCTAAGCAAAATCCTTTTTGGGTGTTTGTACTCCTAAGTGCTATTCACTGGCAAGTTTTAACTTCCAAATTATTTGGTTCTCACTTGCCTTCAAAACATCTTCAGGAAGCATCAGGGTACTATAGAAATTTCCTCAATGACAAATAATCTCTTTTGATATTTCAGAAAAGGCTTTGAGGTAAATAATGTCAGAGATTTGGAAATAGCATTGAGCACTTGTATTTGATTCAAAGATCATAAATTTGAATACATGAATTCATATAAATTAGCAATCAGTCTGAAAACTTGTTTTATTTATTTCTTTTCTTACTTATCTGAAAAAATAGGAACCACATTAATCAAAAAATAAATGCAGTGAAAATGAAATGCAAAAATCATCTTCATTAATGCACTTGGGGTAAAATTTCAAGTACACCATAAAAAAAATTAATCTTCCCTGCCGTATTTTTGTTCTACTTTTCCCCACTCAAACTGATTCTCATTTAGAAATTCAGAAGGCAGTTCAGTTACTCATACTAGTAACACTAACTTACAATAGTTATAAGTAAAATCTGTAGTTTCTACAAGGAAAACATGCTATAAACTTATAAACCATACTTTTATTTAAAAGTGGAACTCACTTAAAATGTGTCATAACACCTGACTTCCAGTCTGTTCCGACATAGGAAAGAAGCTTGGGAAAGAGGGAAAAACGTGTCTGACATAAAAATGTACTCTATAGTGAAGTGTTATTATGAAATGCTGATACAATGTTTAGTCTGTAGTTACACAAAGACATAGAAAAAGACAGATTAGTACAGATCAAACAGGTTATTTTAAGGACAACTGATTCTATTCTTTATGAAGCCATTATAGTTTAATAAACTGGAACTGTGATATTTTGATCTTTGTTTATTACCTTAAAGAGCTAAGGGGACAGTGATGAATAGGCTGAGCTCAAAGCTAGGGGCTTACAAATGATATTCTATCTAATCCTCACAACACTCCCTCCAGCTAGGTGTTAGTAACCCTAGTCTACAGTTGAAAAACCTGGAGCTCTGAGCATTTAAAGGTCAGATAACTCGTAAGTGACGCAGTCAGAATTTAGAGTGCATGCGGACTTAGTGATCTGTCACAAGGGATGAGTCATGTGCTACACCCTGTACCACTCCCCGTTCCTCTCCTCTTGCCCAGCGTAGAGACCCTGTGTGCAGCTGCCAAATGATTAGTGATTTTATATAAAACCTAACTTATGAACATTAGGCAACAAGGCAGTAAAACTGAAAGAGCACTGGAAGTATCAAAAACCACTTGGGAATGTGATTTTGGCTTTTAATTGTTAAGGTTATTTTTATATTTGAATGCTTTCTGACAAAACTGTATCTTGGTATTTCTGTTTATTAGGATATTATAGTATTTGTAATAATAGCCAAGACTTACCATCTACAATTGAATCTGACACTTAAAAGTAAATCGAATCCATTTCGATGACTTCAAACAAATGATGATATTTATTGATTTGTACACCGCTTTTTACTTTTACTTTAAAAAGCTATTAAGAAGTATGTCAATGCTTTAGAAAAAAACTACACCTTAGCATTTGACTGATAGGTCCATATTTTAGTTTTTTACGTGTCCTACTTTTGCTTAGGAATAAATGTATTGCTGAAATAAAAATTAAGAAATACCAAAGTAATTCAATAGAAACCACTATATAGATTCTATTTAAAAATACCTATGATACTCTAATTTTAAGTGTCAGATATTTTTTTTCTGCAACCGTGGTAATAGTTGATCAACATTGAATTGATATATTTGTAGTTTAATTCTTTTTAAGACTTTTGCCATAGGGCATGTGTGTTCACCAAAAACAGACAGAGAGAGACAGTAAGAAGGAAAGTGAGAGGGATGGGCAGGTGGCATAGTGGGTATGAGCACTGGACTCCCGCATGGCCAACCATAGTTTGAATCCCGGACCTGACAGCTTGCTTTCTCATTTTTCCTCTCTCTCTCTTTCTTTCTCTCTCTCTCTCTCACTGGTTCTCTCTGGTCAAATTAAATAAATTAACAAATAAATAAAGTTAAATAAAATAATTCTTTTTTATTTATTTATTTTTTTTTTGGAGAGGTTTTTGCTATAGGGCATGTGCGCTTGCCAGACAGACAGAGAGAGACAGAGAGACAGAAAGCGAGAAATCACCCTCCAGGGGGGATGGCCACGCCGCAATCCCTTCTCCTCCATTCTTCTCTTGGGATCTTTGGCACGCACATACACGCGCCTGGCATGAGCTTTAAGCCACCGGGTCTGGGACGCGAACTGTGGTCGACTACGTGGGAGTCCAGCAACATAGCCATTACACTAACTGCTGGTTCCCAATAATTCTTTTTTTAAAAAAAGAGAAAAGGAAAGTGAGAAATCACTCTCTCCTCCCAAGTGACAGCCATGCCATCCATAATCCCTACCCTCCATTCTCCTCTTGGGATTTGGGGCACATATACACAATGACTGGTCTGATTTTTAAGCTATTAGGTCCGGGACTTGAACCATGGCTGGCTATATGGGAGCCCAGTGTTTTAATCACCATTCTAACTACTGGCCCGATTTTAAATGTTTTCACAACTCTAGAGGCTTTAAAATGTAGCTACAAAGTCTTTGAGGACTCTTTGAAAACAGTGAAGACTAATTCCTCTCTCTTTGAATTGGGCTGGTATGACCTACTGCTGATAAATAAGTTGTGGCTGAAGTGATACTCCTTATCTTCTAAAGCCAGATTGGAAGAAGTGATAGAGTTTCTACCTGGCTCTCTTTAGACCCTTATCCTTGGAACCTGCATGCAAGAAAATTCAGGTCACACATAGATCTTATGACGAACAGATTCACTAATGTCCCACCAGCCCCCAGCATCAACTCTGACTGTGTGACAATAATCCTCAGATGATTCCATTTCCCAGCTTTCGACTTGCCCGGGGTGAGTGACACTGAATGAAGTAGAACCTAGCTGTCCCTGTGAGCCAGGCTTGACTTGAAGATTTGTGAGGAAAACATATAATGGTCTTTTAATTAGTAAGAGCATCAGTTTGTAGAGCTGCCATAACAACATTTCATAGACTGGGTGGTTTAAGCAATAGACACTTACGTTGTCAAAGTTCTGGAGGCTGAAAGTTCAAGATCAAGGTGTCAGTAAGGCTGGTTTCATTTCGAGACCTCTCTCCTTAATTTACATATGGCTATTTTCTCCTTATGTTCACAGGTTCTCTCTCGCTCTCTTTCTCTCTCTCTCTTTCTTTCTCTCTCTCTCTCTCTCTCTCTCTCTCTCTCTCTCTCTCTCTCTCTCTCTCTCTCTGTGTGTGTGTGTGTGTGTGTGTGTGTGTGTGTGTAGCCTAATCTCTTCTTATAAAGACACCAATTATTGGATTAGGGCTAGCTCTACCAACTCCATTTTAACTTAATTATCTCTTTTAAAAAGCCTATTTCCAAACATTTTGAGGTGTTAAAACTTAAGGCCTAACCATATACATTTTGGGGTACATAATTCAGCCTATAACATTACAATTGGGGGCATCTTGTTTTGTAGTAACATATAACTAGAAACATCATACTATTTTATAATAAAAACTAGCCAAATTTGTATTCTCCAGCACATGTATGCAGGAAATAGGTTGTCAGTAGGGCACAAGGTAATTGCTGAAAAAATGGTAATAGTACCGTAGTTCCTTCCCTTATCTGAGAGGGATGTGTCCCAAGATCGCAGTGGATGTCTGGAACCATGGACTGTATTGAACCCTGTGTATGCTACATTTTTTCAGTCTGACAGCTGAGATGGCTATAGAGTGACTAGTGGATGAGTAGCACATACACCATGAATGTGCTGGGCAAAGGGGTGACTCATGTTCTGGGCATAACAGAGTGAGATTTCATCACACTACTCAGACGAGTATACAAGTTAAAGCTTATGATCAGTGATTTCCAGAAGTTTTCATTTAATCCTTGTGAAGTTTTTGAGCACATGTAACTGAACCCATGGAATGTGAAGCCATGTACATCAGGGGATACTATTATACTTAGTATTTACAACGGCGGCATGCACCCTACTAGAAACAAAAACAAGGAGAAGGATGAGCCAGGATGAGCCTGTCTATCAAATCCCATTCATGGAGCACTTGGCTCATTTAATCTTTACAACAACCTTACAATACAGTATTATCATCCTCTGGACACTTTTTGATCTTGAGAAACATCATGTAAGTAACTTTCCTAAGGTCAGGAAAGGCTCAGGCAAGACTGAGCTGAGATTAAAACTATTTCCTGCCTCAGGACAGATACTGTACAATTGTACAGTAATTGTGCCCTTTTAAAAAACATTCTTTTAAACTAGCTGTAAAAGATATCAAGCAAAATTTGTTTATTTATTATAACTTTTATTCCTCTGATGTACTGCCAAATTACAAAACCATATCACCCATTGGAGGAAAAATAATGTTTAGAGAGATACAGCACGGGTATGTAGTAAATATCCCTCAATTAAAACACATACTATGGGAATTACTGGACTGACCCCCACACACACCCTTCTAAAGGTTTTTTGCCATAAAGCATGTGCACTCCCTGGGGAGAGACAGAGGGAATTAAGGAAATCACCACCCAGGGGAGATGGCCATGTTACAAACCCTTCTCCTCCATTCTTTTTAGTAGAATTGTTGATATGCATGCACATACGCCCAGCATGACTTTTAAGCCTCTGGGTCCAGAACTTGAACCATGGTCAGCCATATGAGAGTCTAGCACTTTAATGCCTATGCCATCTCTTGCCCCATTGGTTCACCCTTTTAAATTGCCCTCTATTTGAAATGTTTAAACGCTAGAGCTTTCCATGAACATATGTTATATCGCCAAGAAATCAAGGGATATGGGCCAGGCATGAATTGGGAGTTGATTGCAATGCAATTTTCAGTGAACGCTAAGAAGCATTGTATTTCAGAAGGAACAGTTCACAATGGCATACAAGAAAGAAATCACTGACCTTTGTTCTACATATGATTGGTTCTTGATACTATTATGTTAGCAGAAGATTTTGGTTTTCATAACTCTCCTTCTGAGCTGTGACAGCCTCCTGGGGTGGCAGATGGACTTTGCCATACAAGAGTCTACCCTGCTGAGAACACTGGACAGGTTAGGGGGACTACAAAAACATGCCACATTTCTATGCACTTGCTCAGTTCCAATGGAGGAAAATGTCTTCTCAAAGGTCATCTATGCCCTATACTGATTCTATCCCTTCTGTCTCTTTTAAAGTTTTACTAGAAAATAAGCCAATCAACTTGCAAAATGTAAAACTTTTTTTTACCACTTACGGCTGTAAGAAGAAAGAGACTTGAAGCTGACAGTGTGTAGTATTAAAGGACTAGTCACTTTTGATGCATTTTGCTGCACTGCTTAGTTGCATGGGTATATTAAAAAGAAATAAATTTTCAAAGGTCTTATACTCTGACCTAAAATTAATTTTTTAAATGGTACGTGAAGACTGCCTTACTCCGTTGAGTACTACATAAGGAATGGAAGCATTTTCCAACTCCCTTTCCTCCTACCTGCAACCAACAGTATGTAGAGACTGGGAAAAAGAGAAGAGAGAGATTAATATTTGCATTTAGTCTTTCTGTTGTTGGTCAAAGGAGATATCTCTTAGACATATTCAGAAGAGGGTTCAGTTAGGTTAAAATCCTACATCAATATGTTTTCTTTATCTTGATTTCTGTGTGATTTAGTGTATCTGCTTGCCTCTCAAACAATATTAACAGTACATAAAATCCCTTTTAGTGACACTTTGGTGAGATAACTACTTCAAGATAGTACCAGATATTTGCCTGGGGATTTCCTTTTAGGTTTGGCGGTAAGAGGGAAGAGAGAGAGACATTTATGTAGATCCTGTCACCCAAATTAATTCCTTTATTGGCAAAAATAGCCAAAGTTCAGAGTGTCACTTATAAGAAAAAGAACACAGCCCCTAGAGACCTGCAGGTGGTGTAATCATTATGTCACCAGACTCCCACATAGTCGACCACAGTTCACATCCCAATCTGGTGACTTAAAATTCATACTGGGCGTGCATGCATACATGCCCAAAATCCCAAGAGGAGAATGGAGGAGAAGGGAATGCAACATGGCCATCTTCCCAGGGGGTGATTTCTCAATTTCTGTCTCTCTCTGTCTTTCCTGCAAGCACATGCACCCTATAGGAAAAAATCTCTCCTGAAAAAAAAAAGAAAAAGAAAAAGAAAAAGAACAAAGCACCATACATTTCTACACTTAAACGCATATTTAAGTGATGCTCTATGCGAAATTAACTTTATTGCTTTTATTATTTTCTAATTCTGTTTATGTATCATTTAAGCAATTATTAGAATTATGAGTCTAATTATTATTAACTTGATAGAAAAGGCATAAGGAGATATAACTAGACAGGTAGAAATCTCCAAACTTGTAAATAAGCTATTGAGACTTTGAGTTTAATCCTGAATATATACATGTTCAGAGAACTCAACTAATACTCCCAGAAAAACACACACAAGATAAGACTCAGCAGAGAACAAAAGTTAGGCAATCTTATCAATGTTTATGAATATGGTAAGTAAACACTATGGAGCAGAGGCATTGTGGTTTGATCCAAAAATATTATACTCCAAGCTTTAAGCATTTCTGAATTCTCTCTCAAGTGTGGAAACATTCATTTGATTCTGCTCCTTAGAAAATTCCAGAAAGCTTTGCCCAAGCATTCTCCAGAGGCCCATCAGGAACTTTACTCTGATTTCTGTGTTTCTGATGTGAGGGGGAGAGGCATACGGATATGTTCTTTCATCTCTGTGTAACTTCTGTTTTCCTTATACATATAATTCTTCAAATCCAAAAAGGCTTTAGAGCTTGGTCCAACAGCCCTGCTTGCATCCCACTGCAGCTTATTCCAAAAGTGTAAGGCTGAAAGCGAGGTTGAGTGTTTAAGCTACAGGTTGAAGTCCCTAGTCTGACTGACAATGTATCACATAAAATTTGTGGTACTGGCTCCTGGGAATAGTGGTCCTCCACTCACAGTGGAGTAGGAGAGGCAATCGGTTACAAAGCAACAATACTGTAAGCCATTGATGCTGAAATAGATGGGTGAACTGTGGATTCACTCCAATGATACTGTGTTGGCAAAAGTTTTAGAGAAGAGTTCACACAAAAAGAATAGCTAGGGACCAGCAGTTAGCATAATGGCTATGTTGCTGGACTCCCACATAGTCGACCGTGGTTCGCGTCCCGGACCTGGTGGCTTAAAACTCACGCGAGGCGCGTGTGCATGTGTGCCTAAGATCCCGAGAGGAGAATGGAGGAGAAGTGATTGTGGCATGGCCACACCCCCTGGGGGGTGATTTCTCACTTTCTATCTTTCTGTCTCTCTCTGTCTGGCGAACACACACGCCGTATAGCGAAAACCTCTCAAAAAAAAAAAAAAAAAAAAAGGCAAGCCTTCACTTAAAGCTTAATTAAGGCCATAGT
>NW_006160015.1:2805306-2950458 GCF_000334495.1 Tupaia belangeri chinensis
GTAAAACAAAAACCCTCAAAAAAAAAAAAAAAAAAAAAAGGCTAGCCTTCACTGAAAGCTTATCATAGGCCATAGTACTGAATGCTTTGTAATCCTTATTTACTCCTCTCAGTGACTATAAAGGGGGCCTTATCATTAACCCATTTTAGAAATAAAGATATTGAGTCTTGAGGATTTTAGACAACCTGCCCAACATTACCCAGCTATGGAATGGCAAAGTTGAATCTCAAACCCCAGCCTGAAGACTCTATGTAGTACAGTGTCATATCCTTCCTCAATGTAAGAAAAAATATTAGAAGAAAAAGCAGGATTTATTAAGCCAACTGAAATGTTTAGTTTTCTACAGTGGGTTTTGCATACAGAAATGTAACCTATAACTTGGTTACCCACAGCCACTTCACCTTAATGGGAGCAACCCTGTTTAAAGAGTTGAAGATAGGGGCCAGCAGGTAGTGTGGTAGTTAAGGCCCTGGATTCTCACATGGCCAATCATGGTTCGAGTCCCAGACCTGGCTGTTTAAAAATCATGCTTGGTGCATGCATATGGCCAGGATTCCAGGAGAATGAAGAAGGGATTGTGTCATTGCTGAATCCCTAGAGGGTGACTTCTCACTTTTCCTTTCTCTATCTCTTTCTGGTGAGTGCATGTGCCTAACAGCAAAAACCTTAACTAAATTATTTGTTTATTTATTTCTTCTGTGAATGAGAGAGGAGAGAGCACACACCTCCAATAGGGTCTCAACACAGTCTACCCCTAGCTTCAACCAGCCCCAGGTCAGGGTCATACACATGCCCGGTATATGATGAGGACTCTGAGTGTGATTCTGGAAGTTCGCTATGTGGGTCAACCTCACAGAGCATCCCATTTTACTGCTCTTTCACTATCTAGTCCCTGTGATCAGGATTTTTAGCTCAGTGTAAATATCCTTGGGATGCATCTGTGTCAAACCACGTATCAGTATTTTCTTCCTTTTTCCAGCTAAATAATGTTCTTTTATATGACTCACCACAATCGTTTACCCATTCTTCTATAGAGAGACAGTGGGATTATTTCCAAAAGCCCATTCTTCTATTGAGAGACAGTGGGATTATTTCCAAAAGCCCAGTGCTCTTTGCTCTTGGGGACCTGGAGCCTTTGCTTCTGGCTCCAAGGACCCTGGGCTGCTGCTCATCAAGTACTCTTGAGCTTTGACTCCTATCCTCATATCCAATTTTCATCTATGACTTTTGGTTCAAGTCATGTCGTGTGAGCCCAGAGAATCCCATCTATCTAAATCATCTAGAATAATGGCTTAATCTTGACAGCAGGAGTGGAAGGTATGAAGGCAGCCACAAGCATGACACATGCCAATTCTCCCAAAGCCTCTATCAACCTAAGATTTTGAAAATCTCGTCATAGATTTGCAAAATGAATGAATATTTTGAATTAGTCCTCTCTCTCATAGGCAACGGAAACATGCTGAATTAGTAGAGAGGAAAATTGCAATGCGTGAGATGAAATGTCTGTGTTATCAAGGAACAGGTTATCATGGTCCTTGATGAGAGAAGGTAAAAAGAAAATGTGAAAGTCAGCGTGGTCCTGCCAAACTGGCTGCAGTATAAGGATGCCACAGGGCGGCAATTCCTGTGCTACAGGCCTGGTCAAAGGTTCCGTCTCACAGACAAAGGGTTACAACCTCTGGCTTGAAGCTAAATCCTTCCATCAGATTCACTGTGAGATAGCAGGAAAGCTGCTTAAATGAAGTGCTGTCTGTCTGCAGAGCTGAAGTGATAATCCGCAGAATCCTTTGGTGTTTCATGCTCTCCATCATTATTGGCATGTCGAACCTGACTTCATGGAAATGAGTTGAGCCCCAGCAAAAGGCTCTTGAAGTAGGTCAGACATTCATCATTGGTAATAGATAGAAAACTCACTTTTTATTTGGCCATTTTTTTTTTCCCAGAGAGTAAGTTCCATTGAACTTGAAGTGACCCATAATTATAATAGCCATTTTATCTTGCAGCTGGGGAGGAAGAGGATTTGGGGACAGTACATTGACTGCCTTTTCTAAGGGCCGCAGAGGAACTTTCACAAATCATAGCCTCTGGAACATCTTCCCAGCTGATTTTACTTTTGCCTGGTGTCACCCACTGCAATCTAGTTATGAAGCTACATCCATTCATTAAGGCGTTTATTGTCCTAGGTCCTTTTTTTAGTACAATTGATTTAAAAAATTAAAAACCCTCTTTACCAGTATATACATATTTTTAAGTTAATTTTTCTTTCTAGTTTTTTTTTTTTCAGAAGTTTTCACTATAGGGCATGTGCACTTGCCAGAAAGACAGAGACAGAGAGATAGAAAGTGAGAAACAACCCCTCTCCCAGGGGGGATGGCCATGCCGCAATCCCTTCTCCATTCTCCTCTCGGGATCTTGGGCATGCACACACATGTGTCCGGTGTGAGTTTAAGCCACTGGGTCCGGGACTTGAACTGCAGTCGACTACATGGGAGTTCAGTGACATAGCCATTATGCCAACTGCTAGTTCCTCTTTATAGTTTTTTTTAAAAGAAATTTTTGCCTTAGGTAGCATGCACTCACTGGTGAGAGAGCGAGACAGAGGCAGTGAGGGGGAAAGTAAGAAATCACCCCCTCATGGATGATGGCTACGCTTCTCTGTTGTCTTCTCAGGATTGTGAGGATGCACACACACAGCCATTTGGGAGTCCAGTGATGTAACTGCTACAACATCTGTCATCCCTAATTTTTATTTATTTATTCCATATGAGAGAAAAATACAGAAAGAGAGTGACAGAGAAAGACAGGCACCCCCCCAGCAAGGTCCTCACACCCCATCATACACTCATAGTCTCAGTCTTCCCAGCTCACAGGTATGCATATGTGTGTACAAGGAGACCCCGGGAAGTGAACCCAGCACCTTCCTATGTGAGTCCAGCATTGCAAAGTGTTGTATTACTGCTGTACTGCTAGCTCACTACCCTAATGTATTTTGAGATGTGCTTTCGTTATCTGTACATAAAATTTCCGAATGCCAAGTCGCAAGTTCTTACACTGCATGGATCATCTCTGTCCATCATTTGTGACCAACTCAACACAGACTTAGCCCCTGGGCATCCACAATGCGATGCAATGGTGGGAATTCTACATTCAGGTCAGACTGCAGCGTTCAAACACCACTGAGTTGCTGGAAAAGTCATGACGTACTTTTTACTAGATTTTCCTATGTAAAAATGCATCATGGCTTTTCTGACAATCCAGTAGTTCTCTGTCTCATAGCTCTGCAACCTCAGGTAACTAGCTTAGCCTTCTCGCATCCCAGGTTAACCAACTGTAAAATGAGAATGAGAATGTGATCATTTTAACTATCGTATAGGCCACTGCGAAGATAAAATGAGATAACAAATGCCTGGTCAGTGGAAATGCTCAATAAATATTAGATATTATTATTGCCTATTAGGTTCTCCAAAGTCTAAAAGACATCAGTATAAACCTAGATCTCCTTCCGTAAGAAACACATAATGTAGTTGAGAGGTGGCAGCGTAAGCCCTCCACAGAGATGAAGAAAGAGGGCGCCTGGCGGTACTGTATACCATCAGCATTTTGCTCTCATCCAGGTCCCAAGGATGTGGCACATATTCGTGGGCAGCATCAGGAGTGCGTTAATCGTGCAGAACAGTCATTTAGCGCAGCAGCAGTCACAGCAGCTCTGGGATCATTTGGGACAACTGCTCAGAGAGGGGGGACTTTGCTCAGAGCTTTCCCGGATGGGGAAGCAATCGGCAGGTGGCTGGTTACCAACTTAGACTTACGTAGTACGTGGTCGTATAAATGAAGTTGCAAGTATTAGTTCGGTTATGATGAGGTGGACATTTTTAGCACAATGTCTGAATTCTTGCCATTGTAATGAATTTGAAATTACACAGAATGAGAGTAGATCCAAAGTATGAAGGGAAAAATGATGGGGGGAATTTTGCTGATAAAGTTGGTTGAGGGGCCAGCAGGTGGCATAGTGATTAAGGGGCTGGACTTCCATATGGTCACTGGGGTTTGAGTCCTGGACCCAGTTGCTTGAAAATCGCTCCAAACATGTGTTCTTGCATGCCCAGAATCCCAGGAAGGGAATGTTAGGAGAAGGGACTGTGGTGTGACCATCCCTCCTGGAGGGTGATTTCTCACTTTCTCTTTCAGTTTTTTCCTCTCTCTCTTGTGAGAGTAAGCACCCTATGGCAAAAAACTTTTTAAAAAGTAAGTAAAATGGGCTGAACCTATCATTAAGAAGCTCCATTTTAAAAGTGCTACCTACAGGGACCAGCAGATGGCATAATGGTTACGTTGCTGGACTCCCACATACTTGACCACGGTTCTAGTCCTGGACTCAGCGACTTGAAACTCATGCTAGGTGTGTGTGCGTGCATGCCCATTGTCCATACAGGAGAATGAAGGAGAAGGCATTGCAGCATAGCCATCCCCAGGGGACTGATATCTCACTTTCTGTCTCTCTCTCTCTCTAGCAAGCAAACATGCCCTATAGCAAAAGTCTCTCCTAAAAAAAAAAAAAAAGAAAGAAAAAAAGTGCTACCTGTAAAGGCAAGATAGAAAAGCATTTTAGAAGAAGGATGGCAACATTTTAAGGCCATTTTGCCAAGAACTGATTTCATCTTTGATTTATCTAGTCCAAGAGCTATTTCCCAAGACATTCCTGAATGAACCCAGCAGACTGCCTCTTCCTCTGGCAACACAAAAGCAAATCCTATCTTGTGGATCCCCGTTTAAAATAAGACACTTTGACATCTAAGGACAGTGGAGGATGAGACTCATCTGTGTCATCCATTGTACCCTTGAATTGGAATACCGTAGGTGGTAAATACTTGAGAGAGTCTTACTTGTGTCAGTGCAAACCACAAAAAAAGATGGTTATGATGTCACAATGGATCAGAGTTACATTTATGACTGTCCAATGATGGATAATATTTGAGTTGTAACAGACAGAAGATCTGTATCTACCATAAACTCAGCCTAACCAGACTCTTGTTTCTATCAACATGTAATGTGGAAGGAATATCAGTAGAGATTATTAATAATCTGAAAAAATAATCATAAGGCTGAGAATAGCAAAATAATATTGTTTCTGTAGATTAATCAAGTTACTAACAGAAATGTTCATTATTGCATTTTCTACTTCAGAATAGTCTATGACAGAAACTGGCAAAACTTATTGTCTAGAGCTGATAATAAATATTGTTGGCTTTGCATGTTCTAAGGTCTTTGTTGAAACTAACACAGCTCTGGAAGGGAGGAAGCAGCCATAGCTAATATGAGAGAATGGGTATAACTGAGTTGCAATAGAACCGTGTTTACGAAAACAGGTTGTAGAACTGCTTTGTTCTTCAGGATCCAACTTACTGATCCTTAGTTTACAATAAACTAATGAAAAATAAACATGTTTTCCATTTGGATGTCCTTAGTCTGTTTGTGGCTTTCAGTCTTTGTTTTCACAGCCCATATCATATCACCTTGATTAGAATATACAAGGAGAAGCCACAGTTGGAAGGGACTCTACCCTGGTCCCTTCATCTCCTTAGTGAAAAGTCCTGCAGCATGGGAGGATTCATTCTCTGGGCCAGATACAGAGTGTGAGGGATACAAAACGGCAAAAAGCCACAACTCCTTTCTCTTCTACATCTTGAAAGACGTATTAAAAGAGTGGGTCTAGTTGGCAAGAGAGAAAAAAGATAAGACAAATGGCAAATACCTTGGAAGGCCGCTAGCTTCATAAGGGAGGCAAAGAGAGAAACAAACAAATAGAATATCCTACGGGGTAGCATGAGGGAATAATAAATGTCAATGGGGATATTATTCTGGGAGGTTTGTGATTGGATTTGCCTGTTTATATACAGTGGCAAGTAAGCTCACTTGTTCCATATATTTTGGTTTATTCTATTTTCTTTACAGATTATCACACATGAGAGCAGTATATCTATATCTATATCTATCTATCTATCTATCTATCTATCTCTCTCTATATATAGAGAGAGAGAAGTATACATATATATATATGGCTCGCAAACATGCAGACCAGGTAAGATGTTATCTTCAGAATTGGAATTTTGAATTGGATTTAATTATTTTGGAAGCATATGCACCACAAACTCTTCCTCCAGATACGCATTCCACTATGCAACTACTTGCTGCCTGAATCAGATGTAGGCATTGAAGACCATTCCACTCCGATCAGCCTCCTACATAGACTCCCTAACTATGAACTCGTGGAGTATATAGAAATGGCAATATCTCTCCTGCATGGAAAAAAGTCCATTTCCAGGCTTGCTTACATTCCCCAGAAGTCAGCTAAACTTTTGTGTACATGGTGAAAACTCTGTGACACTGCCCTCCTAAATACTTTAGAAATGGCATTTAGCTAGTACTCTGGGAGAGAGCTTAAGGAAAATTCAACACTGATAGAATTACATTTGTTCTTCATTCAATCTTGGTGAACTTCCTAGGCACTAGAGCATATTGCTTTTACTGTGCTGTCATTTCTGAAAACCAAATTGCACGAAAAAACTTTTATAATCACCCAAGAGAACTCCTAAGTGGGTTTAGTGTCATTCTGTGACTAACAACACTGACACAGTCTTTATGGTGTCATAGGCACTTCCACATGCTGTGGCTCATGGAATCCTTGTTGCACCTTGGGGCAGGTCTCCTTACCTTCCCCACGGGGAGCATGAGGCTCAAAGAGGCAAGCATGACCTGCCGAGATTTCAGATGACCTAATAGAACCTTTTTATTTTACAGAAGTGTGAAATGAGGTCCAGAAGGATGCAGTAACTTGACCAGTAGACAGGTCACAGGGTGACCTCCCAGATGCAGCCAGGGCTGATTGGAGCTCATGCTTCTGTTCGGTGCTTTTCTTTGTGCTCAACTACTTTTTTTTTTTTAAAGAGACAAACCGAGATAATAAAATTTCATCAAATGACAGCTCAAAGTAAACCAGCTGCACTAAAAGCAAAACCTTTCAAGAGGTGAATGACACCAGGTACCAGGAACAGGCTTAAAATAAAAATGTGAATTGCCTTGGCAAGAGAGAATGAAACTCTGGACTCCCTGTTATTCACCGGCTACCATCCGCTTCTAGGGGCTGTCTTTTCAAAGGTTTTTGGATACAACTGGCATTTGTATGTATTTTCTACAGTTAAAACTTAGACATATTTTCTTTTAAAAATACACTACTTCATGTATTTGAACATTTTGCTAAGCCTACACTGCTAAAAGTTCTACATATTTTGTTTACATTTTGAGTTTGGTTAAATAGTGTATAGAGCTAGGTGTGTCGTCTCTGAAATGAATGCCTTATTCATTTATATGTCCAAGAGCATAGAATAAGTGCTCGGTAAATCTTCATTGAATTTATGAAAAATAATTCTCTCTCTCTCTCTTTTCATTATTGTGAAAGAGAAAAGAATGTCACCAAGTCGTAATAATAATAAGTTTAAGGATGATAGCTAGCATATTTTGAATGCTTATGAAGATGTGACAGGTACTATCCTAATGGATTGTACAGATCTACTCTGTTCATCATCAGAACGTTCCTACAAGTTACTATTACTATTTCATTTTGAAAACTGAGAGGCTGAGGCATAAAGCTGTTATGTAATGCAACAAGATCCTAAAACTAGAAAGGAGAGTTTCCAAGACCAGGATTTCAACCCAGAATTCTTTCTCTGGCTCCATCATCTTAACCATAAAACTGATATATGGTTTAGTGAGTTATTATATTTTCATTTTGCTACAATGAATGCAGCTAAAAGGTAAAACTAAACAAATTAATTTTTATGGAATATTCTGGGAAATAGTATTAGGTGTGACAGATTTTTGCCTGCTATAAAAATAGTTAAGAATCGAGGGCCTTCTTAATTCTAATTTACATTTTCCCATGTAACAAAAACACAAATAAATTTTCAATGTCCATCTTATGCCTATCTTTAAGTACTAGGAAAATGAGAGGCAGATACAAGAAGAGCAAATACAACAAGTCCCCAGTTCCATCACTGCCTTCAATGGCATACAAAGATGATGCTGGGACATCCTGCCCAGGAATTTCCAAGTCCATCATTCTGACACATTATTAACCTGCATATATGTGTGTAAAAGACTGCCATGCACCAAATTCAGGTCCATGAGCTAACTCAAATTAACGTCCAGAAAAACATGGGACTAGCAGGTGGCATGGTGGTTAAGACTCTGGACATTCCCACATAGCTGACCACCGTTCAAATCCCAGATCTGGTGACTAGCTTTCTCACTCTCTCTCTCTCTCTATGTCTCTATGTCCCTCTCTGGTCAAATTAAAAATAAATGAATGAATACATAAAACTAAAATAATTCTTAAAGAAAAAAATTACCCGACTTCAAACAAAAAATGAAAAAATGAGTTTTATCTTTTCACATTCAAAGTAAAGTGGAAGTAAAGGTTTTAACAAATTAAAGCATTTTATTTTTTAAAGCATAAAATGGTTCACGTTTCAGCCTGGCACTTACCTGCCCTTGGAGATACCTGGTCCCTCTTTGTAGGTCTGTTGGAAGCACACATGAATCAAAATACAACACTACAATGTGATAGAATTAAAACAAATAGTTGCATTTTGCTCTAAAAATTCTCAAGCTAGGGCCAGGAGGTGTTTAAGGTGCTGAACTCCCACATAGCTGACTGCGGTTCGAGTCCTAGATCTGGTGTCTTGAAACTCACAACAAACAATGTGCATGTGTGTCCAAAATCCCTGTAGGAGAGTAGAGGAGAAAAGACTGAGGCATGGTTACCTGTCCTGCGGGGTAATTTCTCACTTTCGACAAAAACCTAAAACTAAAGGAAGAAAAGCAAAGAGTATCAGCATCCTAGGGGCACATCCTGCTGTCCCAGTTGCTCAAGAGGCCAAGGCAGGAAAAGAGCCTTATAGAAAGATTCTACCCGAAAACATCATACACACATTTCCTATGCTTCTACTTTTTCAAATTAGTAAGATATTGATGGAAAATTACATTAAAAAATACACAAGTTGGGACCAGCAGGTAGTGTAATGGCTATGTCACTGGACTCCCATGTAGCCGACCATGGTTCGAGTCCCAGACCTGGTGGCTTAAACTCATGCCAGGCGCGTGTTCGTGCATGCCCAAGATCCCGAGAGGAGAAAGGAGGAGAAGGGATTGCAGTGTGGCCACCCCCCCCCCGGGGGTGATTTCTCGCTTTCTGTCTCTCTGTCTCTCTCTGTCTTTCTGGTGAGCGCATGTGCCCTATAGCAAAAACATGTCCAAAAAAAAAAAAAAGTTATCACACAAAGTTAAGATTCCATACTAAACACATAGTAATCAACCCATTGTTCATTCATATGAGATCTATTAATAATGTAATTAAACTGTACTGGACTGGTATAACAACAGAGAGCAATTGAGATTAATGTGAGGATGGTGAAAAGAGATGAAATCGTATGAATAAATATTTGTGAATGAAAAGCACTTGCAGCACTGAAAATAACAGTAAAAACCCAGCAAAGTGTAAGAAGTGATAATCTATTTCTTTTCATTAATATTACTTAAAATAAATAGTTACAAATGATAGTAGTAGAATTTGTGTTATTTTATTATAAACTATTGGTGATTGTAAAAGTCATGATGTATTTCTTTTATGGTTTTCTATGCAAAAATAGATCATGACTTTTCTGATGACCCAATGGTTTATAGCAAAATACACTATAACAATAGTTTATATGTTGTTTTATATAAAACGATGTAATGTTTTACATCAAAAGTCACACTATTTTTCTCTGTCTAAAATCCACGTCTTCATTTCTTTTAAACAAGTTCTAAATGAAAAACTATCAAATGAGGATTTGCAGATGGTAAAAGTATTTTTTGCTAATAAAGTACTTATATTAGTTTAAGAAACCAGTGATAACTGACATTAGCAAATATAACTTTGAGTGGTTTGTTAAAATTAAAACAAAAAAAAATGGAGATATTACTAAAAAACTTCCTGAAGAAAATGTCATGTGATCAGACCACCAGATGGTATAATGGTTATGTTGCTGGACTCTCATGGAATCGACCTCAGTTCGAGTCCAGGACTCAGCAGATTAAAATTCACGTCAGGCATGTGTGTGTGTGTGCATGCATATGTGTGTGTGTGCTCAATATCCCAAAAGTAGAATAGAGGAGAAGGGATTGCCACGTGGCGATACCCCCCAGGGGGTGATTTCTCGCTTTATGTCCCTCTGTCTCTCTCTCCCTGTCTCTCCAGTGAGTGCACACGCCCTATAATAATGACAAAAAAAGTCATGTCAGTACCCTGTAATTAATTGGTAGGAGACAACCCAATATAATGCTTTGTCTTGTTATAAATTATAATGCCATTTCATTAGTGTTGGCAGAAATTTACTCACTTTTAAAGAAAAAAAAAAACTGGTTCAGTTCAAGTCCTTCCTCTAACCTGTTGTCTATGGCTTATAAGGATTATGTGCTTGTTTTTTTCTTTGTTTGTTTGTGTTGTTTTGTTTTTTGACTCTATATACTCTTTACAGTCTGTACTACATAGCCTGGCATATATATATATTTCTTTGTTACTATTTTTGCAGTGTGTGTATATTGTACTTTCTTGTACAAGTTGTGAGTGTGGTAAGAGCTCGTTTGTGCTTTCCACTTCCTCTAGTGTTCAGCAGCATGGGAAACACATAAATGATAGTTAGTGTCAGTGTATTATAACACTCAACAAGATAACCTGGGTATGTTAACACATGTCCATCTCCAGAAACTAAGATAATAGTTTACAATAGTTCTATAAATTAGATATGATTTCTCCAATATTTAAATAGACTTTCATTTAAACTTTCCCTTCTCCGACCCTGTTTTGCAAATCTTCCAAAGTATCTGAACGTGGGTTGAACCTTTCAGCGTTTTTCTTTTTTAGTCAGAGATACAGAAAATTTCCAGTTCTCAAGGAATAAAAATAATCCTCTGTGATATCACTTGCACATGCTGGCAAAGCCCCCGTTTTATTATCCTCTCAACAAGCTAAGACCTAATCAAATTATTCTGGATAACATCGGCCCGAACCTCCGACGAGCTGTAGAATTCACAATGGGTTGACATAGCTGACTATTTCCAAACCTTTCGCAACATTTCTGCTATTTTTACAGTGCGCCGTCTCCCACAGAGTGCTTCTTTCAGTCCGTTGCTTTCTTTCTACATGAAAACTTGCTTTGATTCTCTCCTGCTGCTTATGAGTAAATTCCCTGATGTGTTTGCAATTTATTGTGATCTATT
This sequence comes from Tupaia belangeri chinensis, assembly GCF_000334495.1. NCBI lineage: Eukaryota > Metazoa > Chordata > Mammalia > Scandentia > Tupaiidae > Tupaia > Tupaia belangeri. The sequence goes on from NW_006160015.1 coordinate 2,816,623, forward strand.
TCTCTCTTTCCAATAAAGATGAATTTTACAGCCCCTCTCCTATTGACCAACGTGGGGAAAAAAAAAAATCTGCAGAGTGACGTTAGTGACAAAACGCTTGGTATCCAGTTGGTACTAAATAAATGACATTTGACTGTAAATATTTTATTGTTTCAGCACTTTAATATAGGACATGTTGAATGAGAATCTACAACTAGGAATGGGCAGTGAGCCATGGCAATAAAGAAAGAAAACTTTACTGTCATTTTTCTTAGATTTTTGTATTTATTAAATCCACAACGTCTTTGCTTTGCCTTGCTAACAATGTTCTCTATAATGGTGGCATGAGCTAGGTCTGGAGGTTAGCTAAAGATACAGCAAGAGGACCCATGTCTAGAGTCCAGACTCATAGTTCCATCCTGGTTTATTTCCCCAATCTACAGATTCCTTGTAAGTTATACACAGCCATCTCGGGCATGCCCTTTGCCATTCTCAGTCTCATTTTCCTAGAATAGCCTTCTATACTTTGTTCACCTAGAAACTCATCTTCATCTCTGCAAAATTATTCCAGGCATCAGGGTATCTAGGCTCTTTCCAAGTCTGCTATTCAACTACCCCCTTCAGCCCTGACACATTTTACCACTTACTCTTTAGTGCAAAGCGTGTTAATACTCTTGAACATGCATTTCCCCATAGTTTACTCATTCATTCGTGTTCCTATGTCTCTTCTAGGGGATTTTTAATAATCCATGGATGCAAGCCTTCTGGATCTAATTTGCTCGTCACATTACCTGCTCAATTACTATCTACTAAATGTTAATGTCGATGATTTAAAAATTCTGTGAATGCCTTCCCTTTTCCTCAACACACCTGACTGAAGTTGGAGGTCAGAAAATATTGGTTAACTCAATCTCAGCTGCTGTTTAGCAGACACAGACAGTGGCTTTTCTTTTTCCCCAAAACCAGACTTTTTGGCAAAGAACTGTTTAGAGGCAGTTATATGATAGCCTTTTGAGGAGACAGTTGGGATGATAGTGCAAGAGGACTGACATATATTCTTACACCTATTCATATTCAGCTGAGGAATAAACACCAAAGGCATGCTCTATTTAAGAAAGGATCCATGAGGGGGACTTCATTAAAATGAAAACTTCTGTTCTATGAAAAGCACTGTCAAAGAAATGAAAAGACAAGTCACAGAATGCTATGATTTGAATGTGTCCTTGAAAATTTCATGTTAAAATTTGGTTGTGACTGGAGGCCAGTAGGTTATATGGAGGTTAAGGCTCTGGATACCACATAGCCAGTTGCAGGGCTCAAGTCTTAGACCCAGCAGCTTGAAAATCACACTGGGTGTGTATACATGTGAGCCCCAAATCCCAAAAGGAGACCAGAAGAGAAGGGAATGTGGTTATGGCCCTCCCCACAGGGGGTGATTTCTCATTTTCCCTTTCACTCTCTCTCTCTCTGTGTCTCTCTCTGAAGAGAATGCACACCCTATAGCAAAAAAATAAAAATTAAAAATAAATTGGTTGTGGTGGTTTAAACAGGTGGACACTTGATACAAAACGATGTAATCAAAGGGTGGGAAGTTGGGAAGTAATTTGGATTAGATAAGGATAGGGCCTCTAGAATTGAATACTGGTACATTTACAGGGAGTATAGGGAGAGAGACCAGACACAAGCTTTTACTCTCTTACTATGTGAGGCTTGGCACCAACTTGGGACTCTGCAACAAGTCGCCACTGACAAGAAGATTCTTGAGATCACCAAATGGTGTAATAGTTACATCGCTGGACCCCATGGAGTTGACTGGAGTTTGAGTTCTGGACCCAGCCACTTAAAACTCATGGAGTGCGTGTGTGTGCATTCCCAAGATCCCTAAAGGAGAGTGACCATCCCTGCTGGGGAGTGATTTCTTGCTTTCTATCTCTCTATCTCTCCAGCAAGCACATAAGCAAAAATCTCCCTTAAAGAAAAAAAAGAAGATTCTTACTAGATGTAGCCCCTTCATCATGGACCTCCAAAACCATAAGCAAAATAAAGCTTTATTCTTTAGAAATTACCACATCTCTAGTGTTAGCTGTTAGCAACATAAAGGTGGACTAAGATACAGACTGGGGGATATATTTCCTAAAGACTCATCTGATAAAGAATGTTATCCAAAATATAGAAAGAACTATTAACATCCTCCAATAAGGAGGCAAAAAGAGAAACAATTAAAAAATGAGCCAAAGATCATGACAGCGCATCAAAGAAGGGGTCCAGATGGCAAACAGCCTATGAAAAGGTACAGCACATCACATGCCATCAAGGAAATGCAAATTAAAAGAACAATGGGATGTCACTACACATCTATGAGAATGACCAAAATCTACAACCCTGATAATAGCAAATGCTGGCCAAGGATGTGGCAACAGAAACTCATTCATTGTTGGAAGAAATGAAACATGATACAGTCACTTTGGCAATTTCTTTCAAAACTAAGTGTACTCTTTTTTATTTTCTCTTTTTTAAAAATGTATTTATTTACTTCCCCCACTAATGAAAGAGACATAGAGATAGAAGCACTCAATGGGTTCTTGATGCTCCAGTCTGCCCCCAGTCACAGCCAGCTCGGTATCACACACATCTCCAATAGGCTCAGGTCTCTGGGCGCAAACCTAGAACAATACCACGTGGGCCAGACTTGGAGAACATTGCATCTTACCGCTGCACCATTGTCTGGCCTGGAACTAAGCATATCCGTATACAGTCCAGTCATTGCTCCTTGGTATTTTCCCAAAGGAGTTGAAATCTTAAGTCCATGCAAAACGTTACACTCAGATGTTATAGCAGTTTTATTCGTAACTGCTAAAATTTGGAACGGACCAAGATATCCATCAGCACATGAATGAAAGACTAATCTGTAGTACATCCAGCTGATGGGATGTTACTCGGGACTGAAAAGAATTGAGCTACCAAGCCATAAAAAGACGTGGAATGAGCTTACATGCGTATGACTAAGTTAAGGAAACCAGTCTGACAAGGCTACATACTGCATGATTGCATCTAAAGATATTCTGGAAAAAGTGAAACTACGGAGATAATCAAAAAGATCAGTTGTTGCCAGGGGCTGGCGGGGAAGGAGAGATGAATAGGTGAGACAGTATTTTTCAGATAACAATGTGTCAATGTAGATTCATCAGTTGTAACAACTGTACCACTTTGGTGGGGATATTTAAACCGAGGTAGTCTATGCATGGGTGGGGGCAGAGGTATATGGAAAATCTCTGTAACTTCCTCTCAATTTTGCCCTGAACCTAAAAATTCTCTAAAATATAAAACCTATATATTTTGTAATTTGTTTGTTTGTTTTCTTGTGTGTGGTTGTTTTGGTTTTAAAGATAGAGTCTCACTATGTTGTGAGCCTCTTACTTCAAACTCCTAAGCTGCTGGGACTAAAGGCCAATTCCACTGTTCTCAGCTTTTTAAAGTGGGCGAGGAACCAAACCTGAGACTCCCAAGAGGCCTTCTCTTTCTGAGCAGCCGTGTCTAGCATACACTATTGTGGATGAACCTAAAGTGTATTTTTTTAAAAAATCAGATTTATATTCCTATTGTAGGGAAGACAAACTAGTGAAATGTGTTAAGGATAGACTGTTGAAAGTTCATGTTTATAAATGTTTGTAGGTTACACAATGAGATAAAGAATGTTATCAAGCAGAATGTACTAGTGGATTAGGTTATCAATTAATGGATAAGAATACATTGCATTGATAATTAAAATATGTTATTCTGTGTATATTGATATTTCTTAAAAATTGGAAAATGTCTTAACTTGGTAAAATCCCAACAGAATAGAGACTGGCCGATGGCATGGTGGTAAAGGTGGTGGACTCCACTTGACTGATCACAGTTTGAGTCCAGACCTGGCACTTTGCTTTCTCACTGCCTTACTGTCTCTCTCTAGTCAAATTAAAAAATAATAATAAAAACAATAAATACAATTAAATAAATAATTATTTTTTAAAAACTCCTTCAGTATAGATATTTTATGTGTTAAAACCATTTTTAACAGGTAATGCTAAAAAAATGCTTATCTGGGTATTCTGTAGGTTACTAGTGAAATTTTAATAATAAAATCCAAAAGAATAAGCACACACACATACACACATACATGTGTGTGCAGGTATATATATGTGTGTGTGTGTGTGCCTGTGTGTGTATGTGTATATATATATATATATATATATAACACATTATTTTTCTGTAAAGGGACAGCAAGGGTTTGAAACTCAAATAATTAAGTACCTGAGTTTAAAAAAAAAGATTTTCTCAAAATAATGAGGTTTAAGGTTATCTCTGAATAAATCAAACACTAGTACTATAAAAGGAAAATTGCTTTTCAGTGTGAGGTATCTTGGAACCACAAATAGAGATTTAGAACTTTGCAACTAAAAAATTGGGATGGAGAAAAAGAGGTTATTGCTATTCTTAAAACTGTTCACTTAGTGTTCATGAAAGTAATCTAAATATCTTTGAGAAAATCTCTGTTAAGTCTCTGTGGATTTCAATGAATTATGTTCAATAGACTTGCTGAGTGATAAAATTATGGTAATTTGGAAGAGACATCCCAACCTTTCCATGTAAGGTGTTCATGAATGATTTCCTCTTTATTTTCTTTGTTTTGTGGTTGTAATCAGATTCACAACATGAAGCGCCATTAATCACATATGATAATGATATTCCCACCGTGATTTATGGAGAAGGCTAAAGCAATTCTGACATCTGACAATGGTAACAGTCATTTGATTTTGTCCCTATGAACATGCTATTGTGTTTCATTAACTTGAGTGGTTTTGTGAATTTCAATAGTATTCACATATCATATTTAAATATTCTTATAACATAGGGACAACAATGACCTGAATATTAGAAAAGAGTATTATAAAAATGAGCTTGTCTTTCTTTCTGCAGAGCACATAAGAAAATTCAGAGAAAATATTAGTATGCATCATTATCTATGGAAGGGAGTATGAGTTTGATCAATTGTGCTACTTCAGAGAAATAAAATTATTACCACAATGTAAGACGGAAGCGATTAACAGGGAAAAGAGACAAATTGTGTACATGTGCTAACTACAGTAAAATTTTAAAGTTCATATCAATTAATTCTATGTCGATTGAAGATTTTAAGAGTGAAAATGTAGTAATTACAGCATTTCATACAAAGGTCTATTAGAACAATTCATCCTGAATATAAAGAAAATGATTAAAGACTTGCAAATGATTTTGCAAGCTTTACTCAGTGAATTAAGTATCAACTTTAACCTCTACGTAATTTTCAAAAAGTAATAAAATTAGTACCAGAAATGTAAATGATAATAAACTGATTGTTTTAGATTATTTATAAATGGGGACCAGCAGTTGGCGGCTATGTCCCGGGACTCCCACGTAGTTGACTGCGGTTCCAGTCCCCAACCCAGTGGCTTAAACTCACACCAGATGCGTGTGTGTGCATGCCCAAGGTCCAGAGAGGAGAACGGAGCAGAAGTGACTGTGGTGTGGCCATCCCCCATGGGGGGGATTTCTTGCTTTCTGTTTCTCTCTGTCTTTCTGGAGAGCACACGCACCCTATAGCAAAAATCTCTCCAAAAAAAGAAAAAAAAAAACACAATTATTTACAAATGAATGGTTCCTTTACTACAGTGGTACTAAGAGTATAGAGAAAGATAGTAAGAGAACAAATAGAGAGGCAGAACATTAGTGGGACACAGATATGGTTTATTACCTGTTGATGATGACGTGTATAGTATTCTCAAGTAGAAGCATTTTGTGTTGGGTAAAGTCTTTTTAAAAGCAAAATAAGAAATAGTGATTGACTGGCTAAAAAAATAATCTGAATAATAATAATAATGATCAGGAAAAACCATGAAAAGATTTTGAATGATGAAGTGGGGATTTTAATGTCTCTGTATTGACGGACATGCATGGCATTCCCTCTGGAAAAAGGAATGTAATACACTGTAAAGTTATATGTGATTCAATGTAATATAAACAAGATTATGATGATAATAAATAAATTTTAAAAAATTATATAGGAAAAAAGCACAGAAAAAGACACAGGGAAACAAATAAGTTGTCATACATGGATCCAGAAGGTGGTGTGGTGGTTAAGGTGCTGGACTCCCACAAGGCTGACTACAGTTCCAGTCCAGGACCTGGAAGCTTGCTTTTTCACTTGCCCTCTCTCTGTCTCTCTCTGGTGAGTGCACGCACCCTATAGCAAATTTTAAAAATAAATAAATTAAATTAAATAATTCTTTTTAAAATTTTAAGGAAAAGGAAGATATCATATAGCCTACAATGATTGTATAATATTTCAAATGCATTTTTAAAATAATTCATGCCATCTAAATAGTTTATTACTGGTGCAGTGGTAAAATGTGAGTCAATTTCACATACAAAGGTCCGTGGTTTATGTCTGGAAACTTCCCTGAACACACTAGCATGTGGTTGCCCATGATTCAGGCCTATCTGAAGCTGCAAGTGTATCCCATCATCCAGTTCCCATTGGGGGTTCTATTTCTCTCTGTCTTATTCATGGAAAAAATAAATGAATAAACCTTAAAGAACTAGTTTATTCTTCAATGGATCATGTTTTGTATTCTTTTTCGTTTTGAGAGGTTTTTGCTATAGGGCGCATGTGCTCGCCAGAAAGACAGAGACAGAGATCGAAAGCGAGAAATCACCCCGTGGGGGGATGGCCATGCTGCAATCCCTTCTCCTCCATTTTCCTCTTGGGATCTTGGGCACTCACACACACAAGCCCAGTGTGAGTTTAAGCCACCGGGTCTGGGACTCGAACTGCAGTTGACCACATGGGAGTTATAGCCATTATGCTAACTGCTGGTACCCCACATGTTTTGTATTCTAAATACAATTTATTTTCATTATTTAATATGAAGTCAGGGGGCTGGCAGGTGGCATACTAGTTAGGATGCTGGACTCCCACATGGCTGATAATGGTTCGAGTCCTGGACCTGGTGGCATGCTTTTTCAATTTCCCTCTCTCACTCTCTATGCAGTTAAAATAATAATGATAATTATGATGAATAAAATAAAATAAATATTGTAAAAAATATCAAGTCAGAAAAGGCACTAAACAGTAAAAACAGAACAGTGTTCATATTACCTCTTCTGTATTTCTTCATAAATATGTGTAATTATCTTTTCAACTGGATTTAAAATTACTACTGATTGCCTTGAAGTTGTTATGTATGTTGCCTGCATAACATCAAAAATATTGATGAAACACTAAGATTAGGAACATACATTTTTGTGCAGAGTAAATTTTAATAAGCACAAGAATAATTCTCTTCAGTGAATGATATGCACCAGAAGACAGGGTTGAATATCTACCTCTAGGCTGGAAACTGGATCATAGCCATTAGGAAAATCTAACAGAGAAGAAAGATCATTTGGAAACCAACACTCAGGAAACAGTAATACTGCAAGCAACAGAGGCACAGCCTGTTCTTATATATAATCAATAATATGACTCATGAAATCAGGTGTATAAGAATTGAAAGTCTATGGGGAGGAAAAGTCTCTTTTCAACTATTAATCAAGCAGGTAGACATACAGGTAAAGAGAGTTTCCTGGTAAGGACTGATAATACTCATTGTTGAAGTACTGAACCATGACTGATTAAGTCTTTAAATTTTCCAGTAGGAATCATTAAAATTATTTGGATTATTTATTTTGACTTGAATTGATTGTCCAGAACAAAAAATGGTAACATTACTTTGGAAGAGTGTAGAAAAAGGGATAGAGGTATGCTATCTGTTGAACTTTGTTTCTTTAAAAACACATCCTTTTTTCTTTTTCTTTTTCTTTCTTTCTTTTTTTTTTTTTTTTAAATTTTTGACATAGGGCAAATGATCACACTGTCATCCCTCTCCTCCATCCTCCGCTCAGGATTCTGGGTGGGCACACACATACACCTGGCATGACTTTCAAGTTGCTGTGTCTAGGACTCAAACCATGGTGGCCATGTGGGAATCCAGCATCCTAACCACCATGTCACCTGCTGACTCTACAGACTCTCTTTTATAAAACAACCAGTCTGTTTTTCTTTACTTTTCATATTAGGACATGCGTTAATTATACCTGCAGTGGGATTGTCCCATGTATATCTTACATGCAGTTTACAACTTCGATGGATCATACATTACTGAAAAGGGCTGTGCATTAGAATACCTAGGCTGTTGTCACAGTAGCTAGCAAACTGAACGGTAGTGCTTCTGTCAATGACTGACTGCAGGTTCAGATTCTGGGGCTCATTTGAAGATACACTGGGTGTGAGTGTGCGCCCAAGTCCCTGAGGCATGGAGGGCTGAGGAGAGGGGATTGTGGCACAGTGATATCCTGTCAAGGGTACTTCTTTCTGCACCCCACCCCCCAAGCATGCAAGCACATGAGCTCTCTATCATGAACAAAACAATCTTTTCAAAACCAAAAGCATTTGGAAAGGATAAAAACAACTCAACTGATTTCATGTGTTTTTCTTGGTCAAAGCCTATGGAAATGTATCATGGAACTAGAATACAGGTAAAGAAAGCCTCTTTCTCACAGCAGATATAATATCTCATAATTAGAATCATCATGCACTTAATATAGAAAATAATAGATCCTGAAATTGATATTGCTCTGGCAGGAACAAAATTTGATCATTTCATTTTCTACGTAAAACTTTGTTTCATTTAGTAATGTTTTTCATGTTAAGAATCTGCTTTTGGTAATCAAACACTTTTTTTTTTCATTTTCTGTCTTAGATAACTATGGCGAGAACCTTGAGTGTGTACTTCATCTCCATGGCTAACAGCACTGCTCTGCAGGAGACTAACAGAGGCTCAGAAACTCAGAAAATATCACCAAGTAACGCAGTGGCAGAAGAATACCATCCCATACATACACTTCGCACACAAAAGCCTGTAGACTGTGCTGATCTGATATACAGACCCACCTGCATATTGATTTAACAAACTGTAGAGTCAATATAAACATAATGCCATTATGAAACTTCATTGTATGCTTAAATTTTAAATGTAATGCTTCCCAGTTAGCTAAAGAGTCTGCCAATCTTCCTGAGATATATTTAAAAGGAATAGTCAGTGGAAACTTTTGAAAAAAAGAGGCACTTTTTCTAAGTGTGTTCATTTCTCTCTACGCCAGCGAGCCAGAAGTTCATTCCTGAACACTCCCAGCTGACTTCATTTGAGACCACTTTTCTTCCTAAAGTCTTCCCAGACTGTCGATGGCACTCTGCCCTCTAATGAGGTGCTATGCCAATTCTTCTAGGACACACAGACCAATCAAATGAGGAACCTAATGGAGAACATTGCAAATGCCATCTCTACAGCAGGACGTCCATTATCTCTGGAAGTTATATGCATCACCACCAAATGCATCTTGAGTGCCAAAATTACAATTATGAATTGTGGAAGAAAACAGAACACAGTAGATGGAGATGTTTGACTCTGCCAAAAAGACAGATTGAGTTCCAGGAGGCCCACGGAAACCTATTTATCGTACAGGTACACTATTGCTCAATCCTGTCTTTGGAATTCAGAGTGATTTATGAAAAAGAGCAACATTCTGGTACCATAAAAGTAACCTGTGTCACTCTCAAATTTGAATATAGTCCAAATTCAAGAGTGAGCCACAGCCAAAAGAAATAGCCAGGTAGATTTCCAAGGCACATTCAAAATCACATTCAAGGCAGTACGGCCAGTGATTCCCCAATTAATTGCCAGCAGATGACTTGCCAGCTCTATGCCAAATCTAACTGCCCAGATGTGCAGTCCCAAATATATACTTTACCTCCTGTGTCATACATTTGTGATTCCTGCAACTGCCATTTTGAGAATTTCACTCCTGGTAAAGTATTTCATCTAGAGTAATCCCCTCACTTCACCAAGGAGGAAAGAAATGAGGCTTCGTAGACAGCTAGGTGGGTTCAAATAATAACTAAAGCTAGTATCTCCTATTCCTGGTCTAGTCAGACCTGGATTACATCAAACTTCTCTCTTTACTTTTTCTCCTATGTTATATACATTTATTTTCATATTATAACTTTTATTCCTGTTATACATACATATAATAATACACAGAAAAGTATTCTTAGTAATAGTGTTATATTCTCTTTGACTAATCAATAAATATTAACTAATTTATGCATTTTCATCCTTCTCGATAATTAAACAGTGACTTGTCATAACTTCATTACAATTTATGCTCCTGATATCCATGCCTAACAAAATAAAATGCTCTAAGTCTAAAGTACCCTTAATGGATGGGGCCAGCAATTAGCATAATGGCTATGTCACTGGACTCCCACGTAGTTGCCATGGTTCAAGTCCCAGACCCAATGGCTTAAAACTCACACCAGGCGTGTGTCCGTGTGTGCCCAAGATCCCGAGAGGAGAATGGAAGAGAAGAGACTGTGGCATGGCCATCCCCCTTGGGGGGTGATTTCTCGCTTTTTATCTCTCCTTCTCTGTCTGTCTGGCAAGTGCATGCACCCTATAGCAAAAAACCTCACCAAAAAAAAAAAAAAAGAAAAGAAAAAAGAAAGTACCCTCCATGAGTTAAGCTTGTGTAAATGGTCACCTAAATTTTTACAATTCATTAATACTGGTCTTATCACTCATTGCTCTCTTCTCTTCATTTATCTAGTACTCATTTGGAAATATTCATTTGGAATTCAGGGCAGGGCTGTACCTTAATTGCTACTGTACCCATTGCACCTGCCAAAGAGTTAGTGTTCAACAAATATTTGGTAAATGAAGGGATGGATACATGCATGAGCTGGTACATCCCATGGACTGCTAACACTACTCTGGCCAATCCCACTGATTGTCTTTTTCATGCCTGGTGTGTTTTCAAAGATTTCTCATAGGGACTAATGCATCTGAATAAGACCTTTCATCCAATCGTTCATTCATGACAACAGTCTTTTTCACTCATGGGCATGAACGATTAAGGCCTCTCAGAGGAAATTATTTTAATTACAGAAATCAGAACAGCTTAATTGTAAATGTGCAACGTGAGCACTTTTCAAAAGAGATTAGTTGCTTTTTCTTTTATTCTTTCTTTCTCTTTAATAATCCTTTTAATTCACAGTAAAAATGTTCTCAAGATGGGACCAGCAGTTAGCATAATGGCTATGTCGCTGGACTCCCACATAGTCGACCAAGGTTCGCGTCCCGAACCCGGTGGCTTAAACTCACGCTGGGTGCATGTGTGTGCGTGCCCAAGATCCCAAGAGGAGAATGGAGGAGAAGGGATTGTGGCATGGCCATCCCCCCTGGGGGGTGATTTCTCACTTTCTGTCTCTCTGTTTCTCTCTGGCGAGCGCACACGCCCTATAGCAAAAACCTCTCAAAAAAAAAAAAAAGTTCTCAAGATTGCAGCATTCTGTTATATCTTTCTCTCATCTTTGACCAAACTTAGAGAAATCTACACTCTGACTGTGTGAAGACTAAGGAATCCACTGGTACATCCTACTGTCTATGATTAAATCACTGAACTAAATTATAATCAGAAAGTCAATACGCTTTTGGGTCGATGAGCTGAATTCTAAGGAATGACTGGAAAATCTGAGAGAGAAAACAGTTGCTCCAGTAACTGCAGAAAAATATAGCTACCTATATCTACACATAGATAGATGATATAGATGTTGTAGAAATCTGGAGTACAAATGGAGATTCATTACTCTTCAGCAGATTACTACATCACCTAGGTGATAGCTAAGGGAATATGTGGCTCCTCTTTCTGTATTCAGTCATTAATCTTTCATTTGTCTACAGAGTCTTTCCACCTAGATATTCCAACACACCTAAGACAGAGCTACCATTCCACTGGCTAACTACCTAACAGGTTGTCAGAAAAGTCATGATGTAGTTTTTCCATGTAAGAATGTGTCATGACATATTCGACAACCTAATGCACTGGATACTCAATACACTCCTTTGTGAGAAGGTAGTATTCTAGAAAGATCTATATTACATCCTTTTCTAAAAACATCAGCTATCCAGGGGACTAATTACAATAAAGTGGGAAGTGTTACAACACATAGGACATTACTCCTGATCACCCTCCCCACCATGGTAAAGACTGAGAGAGAAGAAAAACTGGTGTAACAACAGTAATTTGGGTCTTCCATACCCAAATTGCAATAGTGCTTGCTCTGTGGACTGTTAAAGATGGAAGACATGTTCCATCCTTTGAGTACTTGTTAAGAACTTTCAAGTTGAGGAGACCCACTGTACACAGAAATAAGAAAACTTTAAAGCAACAAATATAATGCTTTTAGGTTAATTTCACATTTACATAAAGTCCTCATCATGATGTATACAATACCTATTTTTTTTTCCAATGTGGTATTTACGCAAAGCATATAAAAACACTCAATCCAAAAGACACTTGCACATTCATGTTTACTGCAGCATTATTCACAATTCCTAAGACATGGAATCAACCTAATGTTCCAAAAATTGATGACTGGGTTGAAAAATTGTGGCACATATATACTATGAAATATTAATAAACTATAAGAAAAGATGAGATCCTACAGTTTGATTCACAGTGGATGAATATAGAAGACCTAACATTGAGCAAAGTGAGCCAGACTTTGAAAGTACACACTATGTATCCTCACTCAATCTGTACCAAATATCTGTACTCTACGGCAGAAATTGAAAGATCTGAAGATATGATGCCAGAGAGGATAAGTGTGGATACCAGAGACTGTAAAAGATGGGAGCGGATGGTGGAGTGGGTGGTAGAAGATAGGTGTGAGGTACAAAGGGAATTAACATTTAACAGCATAGATATAATAAAATCTTAATGAAGAGGTTCTGAAGAGTCTGAGTAAAAAGATTAGGCTGTAAGGAGCTTCCTAGAGACAAAAAATAGTGCAATGAGTAGATTTTAGCAACTTTTGAAGGACGTAAGAATGTTTGAAAGGGAGAAAAGAGAAAGACATGATGAAGAAAAATGGCAGAGAAACTATCATGAATATTTTAATGGGGGCCAAGACCTAAATATATTTGCTTGAATAAAACTGGGCATCCAGTTGGAATTAATGAATCAGGGAAGGAAGATGAGCAAAACAATTAAGGACTTGAAATCTAGACTACCAGCTTCAGAATTGTTGATCTCTGTGGATAGGAATCTGACACCGCAAGTGTGTGGCTAGCAAAGAACTGAGTACTTAATATTTGATATTCAAAATAACTGTAGTTATTGATAGGAAATATACTGCCAGGATTTCTGAGAAAGTCAGTGACCTAATCTAAATGGTATCTAACAAGTAATCTTAGGCTGCCCAGAAAGATAGCCTAAAGGCTGGGAGCGTTACCTTGAGATGGTAACAGCCTACACTTGAGGTGATCAAGATCATGATTTAGGCTTTAGCAGAAACCAAGGCATGCGGAAAGGAGAGATAGAAACAGGAAGTAACACAACAAGAAAATGACCGTAATGAAGGTACAAAGAAATTTTGTGCTTGAAATTATTAAGCTTGGTTTTCAATAGATTCATTTGTAGAGTTCCCAAGTACCCAAAAGAAAGTGAAAATTGTAGTTGCTGTGAGGAAGACACGGTTAAGAATTTGAGGCTACAGACAGAAGTTATCATGCTTTCTCTCTGTTGTAAGTACACCGACATACTGGTAACTTCTAGAATAAATTTTTGAACTCACCAGTGGAAAGTAGAGAGAAAATGATACCGTGTAGCTAAAATTATGGGATGCTGACATTAAATTGCCTGCCCCTTGAAATTGAGTCAAAGCTGTGTTTAAAAAACTGCTAACCTAATAGTCTGGATCCTCTGGAGGGAAATGACTTTAAACACACAATAAATCAGTTTACATATTCTAAATTAATTTAATGAACAGTATTATAAAATAAGTCTAAAGTCAGCTCTCTAGCACTATCAAGCTTTGAATCTAGGGAAAACTGCATGTGTCTGGAACAAGTGTGCCGCAGTGGAGCCACCCACTTCTGCCAAAGAGAAACACAATAACAAATCCTAGTTTGCCAAATGGTGACGAAAACATCAACTATATAATGCTTCCTTGAAAATTTATAGGAACTATTGAAGATGATCACTCTCATGAGAAGGTCTTTCCTGATAGTGGCAATTTGGAGACTATGACTGTCCACTCTGTCAAGTCATCAGTGTTTCCCTTTATGCCCACAAGTGGCAATTCACTAAAACTGAGATTCCCAGTTTATTAAAAGCTATGTGCTAACATGTTTTTATGAGAAGTCTAAGAGATTCAATCAGTTCATAGGGGTTTATCTGAAGAGTATCTTCATCAAAATTTTGTGAAATACTCTTGGCGGGGGTGGGGGGGAAGCAGGTGGCACAGTGGTTAAGGCACTGAACTCCCACATGGCTGACTGCAGTATGAGTCACAGACTCAGTGACTTGAAACTCACACCAGGTGCGTGTGCATGTGTGGCCAAGATCCCAAGAGGAGAATGGAGGAGAAGGGACTGCAATGAGGCCATTCGCCTTGGGTAGTGATTTGTCACTTTCTGTCTCTTTGTCTCTCTGGTAAGTGCATGTGCTATAGCAAAAATCTCTCTCTCTCTTAGAAAAAAAGGTAAAATATTCTCAAATCTATCTAAACACAATGAATCATGTGGTTCAAAATCACTTAGTCCAGTGAAGAGCCCCCGTTAAAGAGCTGTAGGACTCCTTTTTTAAGAGTTAATTATCTGGGGAACCAGCAGTTAGCGTAATGGCTATGTCGCTGGACTCCCACGTAGTCGACTGCGGGTCGTGTCCCAGACCCGGTGGCTTAAAACTCACGCCAGGCGCGTGTGCGTGCGTGCCCAAGATCCCGAGAGGAGAATGGAGGAGAAGGGATTGCGGCATGACCATCCCCCCTGGGGGGGTGATTTCTCGCTTTCTGTCTCTATGTCTCTCTCTGTCTGTCTGGCGAGCGCACGCGCCCTACAGTGAAAATCTCTCCAAAAAAAAAAAAAGAAAAGAAAAAAGAAGAGTTAATTATCTGAACGAATCTCTGTGTGATCATAATTGGGAAGGTATTTACCTACTGCAGATGCTAATACCCATAGATACTTGTCAACTGCTGTATCCATTATCCTCTTCTACTTTCTCAGAACAGATTGAAAATGACAGCGCAATCCACTGAAGATGATATAGAACCTTCCTAATGTTCCTTACATTTAGGGGCACCTGTAGCAACACATTAGGGTCTCTGAGGCCTGAGCAAAATCAATCTCTCAAATGTCCACATTATTTGTTTTAAAGTTTCAGTTAGAGGCCAAGTGCATTATCCAAAGACAGAATATTTCTCCATTTTCTTTGTAATTGCAGGACTGTATAAACACTAAGAGTTTAGACTTCCTGGGATGAGTTCCTAAAAGTTCTTTACCTTAAGTAGAAGGATACTGCATTAAATTTAGACCTCTATACTATCTAATACATTAGCCAATGAGGAAGGAGACAAAGGACCCTAAAATACAGTTAGGATATAAGCTCTAAATGGAATTACAAAATGGCTAAGCTTTAAGATGGAGACAAAACAGTTCAGTGCTTGCTCATAGACACGGTTTGCAGCGGTGGCTCAGTGATAGACCTAGACAGCATGACCTAGACTTAAAGTCTTTTTTTTAGGTCCCACCACATTCTGGAAGAGGATAAGATGATGGTTTTTATGGCCCAAAGCCATAAAACAAATAATCTCATGACCTTTGTGCCAACTCCAAACTTAGAAGAATAACTGGACCCCTCCGGCATCCACGAGGGGAACGCACATGTGAGCCCCACTGATCACAAGCCTGAACGAGGCCTCTCTGACTCAGACAAAAACCCCTAACCCCAGTTCCTCCTTGGCAACCCATTTTCCGGTACTCCTTCTTTCTTCTTGGAGTTCCGTTTTTCCTTCCCTCTTCTTCAAGAAACTCACTGCTTTCCTATACCTACTGTCTGTGCCCACGTCTCTAATGCTTCCTGAGCGGGAGACAAGAACTCGTGTTTAACTGTGAGTTTCAGACCTGATCACCCCTGCAACCCTGAGTTCCTGCGTCACCACTAGACTAGCAGCATGTGGCTCTGAGCATGTGAAATGTGGCCGATCCAGACCAAGACGTGCTGTAAGTGTAAAAGAAACACTGGAACTCGAGGCCTTGGTACAAAAAAGTTAAAATAGTCCATTAATAGTTTTTATATTAATTGCATATTTAAATGACAATACATACTTAGTTAAGTAAACTATTATAGAATTTGTTGTACCTATTCCTTTTTACTTTAGTGTACTTACAAATACGTTACCCTTCAAAAGAGAGTCACATCATATTCCTGTGGAATGGTGCTGCTATAGACCGAGCAGTTTTAAACTAGGTTGCTGTATTCAAAGCCTCAACTTTGGATGAGGCCGTGTGGAATTGCAGCTGAGGCTCCTGTCATTCAGCCCCAGGTTCTTCTTCTACTAAGTGAGATAATAACTATACCTATCTCCTAGGTTTGATATAAGGATTAAGTGACAGTATCTAAAAAGTATTTAGCATGGTATCTAGCAAACACCCAATAACTGCTATTTCCTTTTCCATTAGGCAGGAAAAGCATTCGATAATGGTATGATGTTATGATGACATTGATAGGAAAGCTTCTAGGCCTATAACTGCTAAGGCCCATTTCAGCAGAAATAAAATTCCAACCGTGCATATTATGCAGATGTTCTTGAGAACATTAACAGATTTTTTCCCCTGATACTAAAGTCGAGAATCATCAAGTTTTTTCTTAGCTACTGACTTACTTTTACCTGATTAAGAAATAATGTTTCCCTCATATTTATGGCAGAAAGATAGCTTTGAAGGAAGCTTGGCAAATTCAAAGGCTAAAGAATCAGGAAATAACAATAATGGAGGTACACTGAGTATATTCTTTAAACATAGAAACTATCAGCATATCGACTACTTTAAGTATTGACTACTTAGAAAGCAAACAAAGAAAGCTACCTATATATATATATTTTTGTTGTAGCATAGTCTTGGGGCCAGACAGTGGCAGAACATTAAACGAGAGCTCTGCAAGGCAATTCCATATGGAAGGGGTCTTGGTTCGAGTCTCTAGACTTCCCTGAGTATGCTGGTGTGTGCTTGAACACAATCTGGTACTACTGACAGCTGGGGGTAGACCACGACATCAAGACCCTATTGTCTCTCTCACTAATGGAAGACATAAATGAACCTTTAAAAACATGGGCCTTATTTAGCTTTCACTTTTGGTGGAAAAATACGTATGGAGAAACATTTCTCTATTATGAATGAAGAGCCAAGCCTTATGAGAGGTTTTTGCTATGTGGTTCGTGTGCTTGGTGGAGAGACAGAGAGACAGAAAATGAGAAATCACCCCATGGGAGCATGGTTGCAATCCTTCTTCTCCATTCTCCTCTAGGGATTTCATGCACACACACATGCACCCCAGCATGAGTTTTAAGCTGTAGGGTCTGGGATTTGAACCGTGGTTGATTACATGGTAGTCCAGTGATGTAACCATTATGCAATCTGCTGGTCCCCAAGTCAAGCATTGTGATAGTGAAACCAATCCCAACTTCAAGATCAGGCCAGCTGCAGGAGGAAATGCAAGGCAAACCAGAATATGATATTCAAGGGAAAGCAAGCTCAGGTCTAAACACTAACTCTAGCTGAAGTTTGCTATGCAGTTGCAGACTCAGGGCTGTCATATGGTTCAAGAAATTGTAGAGATTCGCATTTCATGCTGATCTTCCCATTTTTAGGAAACTTTATTTTCAATCTTAAAAAATGAATAATAATAATAAAAATTAACTGGGGTCTAGTTTAGACTGAGGTCCACCACTTTACACCCTGGTTTAGCCCCAGATTTTTGATCCAATGGAAAGTATTGTTCACAGATTTCCACTCCATGTGTGTTCATCAGATTCATTCCGAGTTCTACTTTATGTTTTCAACCATTTTCTTTTTTTCTTTAAAACAAACCAGCAAACTGCTTCTAAGTCATGTACATAAGTCAATCAATACATCCCAACCATTAAATACATGGTAAGAGGGTCACAGAGATCTCATGTCCCCTGCTCTGTAGAGCACAAAATAAGTTGAACTAAACATACTCACACATTCTACTTTTCTTCTCTCAGTAAGAGCATTCAGGAAGTTACTTAATGTTTATGAAAGATCCCGAGTATGTGGGCAGCAAACAAATTCTGGGATTATAAAAGAGATTTAAAAAAATAGGAGAAACGTTTTATTATTATATTTACATTCAATCACTATGTATTATTACAGTATACAAAATGAATTTTTCCAGCATAAACACACTGTAAGTTAGTCTCATCAAAGACATTACTATATATGTTATCATCAATAAGAGTAATTTTTTAAAATAAGCCACTGATATTGGAAAATGCCTATGATGATAAAAATTTTAAAAGTCAAATTCAATATTAAACATCTCACAAGATTTGACAGTATAAAATTATATTAGAGATACATAAGAAAGCTAAGCTTATGATAGCAACTCTATCTGGGTAAGGGGAAATTATAAGATTACTTTATTCTCTTTTTCTTGAGAGGTTTTTGCTATAGGGTGCATGTGCTCTCCAGAAAGACAGAGAGAGAGAGACAGAAAGCAAGAAATCACCCCCTAGGGTTATGGCCATACTGCAATCCCTTCTCCTCCTTTCTCCTCTTGGGATCTTAGGCACGCACACACACGTGCCCAGCATGAGTTTAAGCCACCGGGTCTGGGACTCAAACCACAGTCAACTACATGGGAGTCCAGCAATATAGCCATTACGCTAATTGCTGGTCTCACTTTATTCTCTTCTTTTTAATGTTTTGCATTTTCCAAAAACATTTATAGCCAGGAAAATTATAAGAAAATACATAAAATAATTTTTCTGACCATCAATAATAAAAAAAAATAAGTATACAGGTGTTTTAAGTTAAAGTGACTATTTTATTTGAAATTTCTTGGTAATCTGAAGAGAAAAACATGGCCATTTGGTTTGGATGATTCATAAGATTATGTCATTTCCCTAGTCCTCCTTGTCCCATAATCACAACACAAGTGACAAACTATAAATTAATCAAGAGAGAGGTTTTGGGTAATAGAGGGCTGAAGATTTTACAATGTATTAATATTTGGTGTGTAAAAATTGTTACTGGGAAAAAGAAAATAATCATTTCAACACCAAAAAAAACTATAAAATAAAAAAGACTTTCAATCTGGATTCTGTCATCTTAGCCAAAATGTCAGGGTATTTTTCTCTCCAATCCAAAATAGAAGTTTCTGATATTTTATGGAAATAGCATCGTAAATATTTTATATAGTTATCTTCTGCCTACAAATATAGCAGGATATCATAAGGTTTATCTTTTTAATAAAATGCTTTATTGCATGCACAGCTTAATTCTTTTTGGTCCAGCCTTTAATTTGGCAAAAAAAAAAAAAAAATCTAACGAGGAAAGAATGAAGCCTTGTGCACGGTGCTTGGCTCTCTGCTATTTTTCAAAGCACTATAAAATCATGCGGTTCTCACTAAATGGTGTCCATTTTCACTGATAAAAGGTCCACTGAATGGTGCCTTAAAGCTTGACATATTTTTTTAAGCAAGTGTGCATTTAGAGACCCAAGAGCAAATGCAGGTTTTTTAAATGGACACTTCATTATAGAGAGATGCTCATTTCTATGTACCATGAGAACAGTATGTAGAATATATCCATAAATACAGTATTTTATATTTATGACATATTATATTTATGACATTTGAAATATTCAGTGGGAGAAATTTTTTGATTGCCAAAATCCTATACAAAATTAACACAGAAAAGCTGCCTTTCTGTCTTCTTTATGTACTAGGAATTGAAAAGGATAAAAATTTCATATAAAATCCACCTTTCTTGGCTGAGTTGTAAATATAATAGTGGCATTTTTGACATGCAGCATGTCCGTGCAAGGGCAAAAATGAATTCAAAAGTTCTGTTTATGTATGACACTTAGAGTATCTATTGATTTAGGTGATAGTTTTACTTACATTTGAATGTCAAAGTCACCATTATCCTATTACTGATGTTCTGAATTGTCCATTTTCACTCTTGACTATCTGATTTAGACACAAGGAAATGTAGAGTTTCGATGTCTGGGATAATCATTGCTACAGTCTAAGCATCTGGGATTGATCCGCTGTACTGAATATCACTCATCAGATAGAGAAGTCTAATGCATATCCATGAAGGAGAATAACCCTTGTTCAGAATTGCAAAGATAAAAGTGGAGAAAATCTATGGAATCCAACCATGTATCCTCTCAATCTTCTTATAAACAAGTATCTATATGACTTAATATCTCATTTATTAAAATATTAGTATGTCATACTTCCTACATAAGTCCTGCTTCACTATGTCAGCACTATTAATGCAATATATCTGTCAAGTTTTATTAAAATTCTTTCTGATGTGTATCCTGGTTCATAAACCTCTACAGTACACTGATATTGCAACAGGGAATGTCCTTGTAACATTGAATCTTTGAAGAAGGGACAATAAAAAAGAAATCCTCCAAACTTTGAAGTTCACTCCATGCTACTACCCGCCCAACATATTCTCCAATCAGCACTCTGAACATACTTTTTGCATGTGTAAGTCATTACCGTATGACTATTGTTTGAACCAGGTTTCACAGAACCTCTGGTAGGAAGAGTGCAAATGCATTCAGAGGAATATATCCAAGAACAGAGGTAGTGTTGATGCTGGGATAAATCATCAGGTCCGTTTTTCTTTATGAAGCCATGTTAGAATCAGTATTCTCTGAGTTATAGCACTAGAGTTTTATCCCTGGGTCTTTTTTTTTTTTTTTCCATGTGTGTTATACCTTATTGGCACATTCCACCAGTGAATGTTCCCCATTAGCAACAAAGACATCTTGTCTACTTGTAGCACACATTTCCCATGGCTCCAAAGGAGCTCTTGCCCCTGTGGGACACGAACAGTAGATAAGCCAATCAAAGTAGATTTACTGAGAGCTTGCTACGGTTGTAAACAGAGAATATGCCCCAGAGAACACAGTCTAGGAAAGGAAGCAACAAAAAGGGGTAAAGAAGAACTGAATACAGGAAAAATATAACCAAGCACGCCAAGAGAATCAATCAATCAAAATATGTTCACTATTTTCCTATTTTTAGCATTATTCTAGAATAATACATCTCAAGCTATCTGAGTATCAAATTATTTCCATGTGTGTTATACCTTAATTGGCACATTCCACCAGTGAATGTTCCCCATTAGCAACAAAGACATCTTGTCTACTTGTAGCACACATTTCCCATGGCTCCAAAGGAGCTCTTGCCCCTGTGGGACACGAACAGTAGATAAGCCAATCAAAGTAGATTTACTGAGAGCTTGCTACGGTTGTAAACAGAGAATATGCCCCAGAGAACACAGTCTAGGAAAGGAAGCAACAAAAAGGGGTAAAGAAGAACTGAATACAGGAAAAATATAACCAAGCACGCCAAGAGAATCAATCAATCAAAATATGTTCACTATTTTCCTATTTTTAGCATTATTCTAGAATAATACATCTCAAGCTATCTGAGTATCAAATTATCTAGGTAGTCTTTGACTGTTTTTTAAAAGTCTATTTATATGTTTCTTCCGTGAGAGAGATTGAGGGAGATAGACAGACGCCCCCAGAGAGGCCCTGGGATGCCAGTCCAGGACCTTCCCACGTGAGTCCAGTTGCATTATTGCGCCATCAGCCGGCCCTAAGTATTTGTGTGTGTTTTTTTTTTTTTTATATATATGTCATGATCTAATATGAGATCCTACAAAGTATAACTAGCACACAGCTCACACCATGGGAGAGTCATCATGAAAGTTCTACAACCCTCAAGGGAGAATCCATTGATGGTATCTTGAATGTTAGGACAGTGTGAAACTACTCTAAAAATGTTTAAACACTCCCAGTTTTTCTGCATATCTTGTAGAATGGCAGCAGACAGGCACCAGCCCATGGCTCATGCTTTAAACCTACCCTCTTCTAGAAAGGGTACAGGTAGAAAAGTTAGCTTCTTAACCAATTAAAACCAGTCTAGTCAAAGTGTGCTTGCTAAAGTTAGTGACACTCAAATGCAAAGGTCTGTTTACTCTGCCCTTCCCACTTTCCTATGTGTAATAGTTAGTGCTACTGATTACATATTTCTTAAATTCTCTCTTCCTCTCTTTCAGGACAACATGCTTTCCTAGTTCTTCTCATTGGTCTTCCACTTCTGAATCCTCTTTTAGTATGTCTACTCACTGGTGTTCAACTGCTCTTCTCTCCTTTATCTAGCTGTCTCCCACCTTTGCCAGGAAACATGTATAGGCTGGACGATTCTTAAAACAAATAAGCAGACAACTATTATCGAATGGAAACATGACGTGCCAGGAATCAAGCCTGATGCTGGATACAGAACCTGAAACACGGCACCATACCCGCTGAAGTGGAGGGTCTTCGTGTGTCCCTCTAGACATAACTCTTCCCCTCTGCTGTGCACTGCTCTGAGTCAGGTCTCACCTCTAGCATTTGTCCCACTATAGCAGCTTCTCATCCCAGCAACTCTTGGCTATAGCCCTGGCCTTTGCATCGCCTCTCAGATTCCACAAGTTGAAATACAACACCTAGATAATATAAAGAGACTGCAAAAACTTTATGGAAAATGGAATCAAAATATGTTTATTTTGGTGCAAAAATTTAAAAATTCAGCATCTTTTTCATACTACATATTTTTCACGAATGTTTGAAAATCCCTTAGATGATCCAAATCTACCACCTGGATTCAGCTCCCCAAAACCATGACATTTCATGATTCATGCCTTTAAAACTGCTGGGTCCTGGTGAGAAAGTTCTACCTTCTTCTCCCTACAAGAAGACTCTCTTTACTCTGTCAGTCCAGATCTCATTATAACCTGCTCTCAGGTGGCTTCTCCAGTGTCCAAAAGGGGAAACAAGCCATTTATTGGCTTACATTTTATTATTTAGTATTACTTACTTTATTATGTAGTATAATTTAGTATTTAATCCATACCTCCTTATTTATTCTGGTTATTATTACTACATTTGAACTTTTGTGTTTTTTTTTAAGAATCATTTCATTTTATTTATAATTACTATTATATTTTTTAAATTTTCTATATTACTTATGCTCTCACTAGAGAGAGACGGAGAGAGAGGGAAAGTGAGAAAGCAAACTGCCAGGTCTGAGACTCAAACCACAGTCAGCCATATGGGAGTCCAATGCCTTAACCATCACATCACCTGCTGGCCCCTACACTTGATCTTTTTAAACTTCTCTCTCTTCCTGATAGGTGGTGATTGTCTCAAAGACAGTATCTTCATGGTTATTTCTTCTGTCCCTTATGAAGTGATGCCCAGCACACGGTAACTGCTCAGTGTGTGTTTGTCCTTCAAAAGTGCTGGAATGTTTGTATTTGTAGAAAGTTTATTTTTGCATTATCCAGGCAGAACTGACATGCACAAAATTATCAGCAAAATAGCTTGAGTTCAAGGACTGGGTGTAAGTCTCCAGCCTTATCTCCTGCTGCTGACCACTTGGTTCTTTATGCCTCAGGGATACTATATGTTTCTAGCTCCCTGCACACCCCATGAGGTTTCACACCTCTGTACTTCGGCTCAGCTCGTATACATCCTTCAACACATGGTTCAGATTTGTGTATCCCTAAAAGCTTCCTTACACTGCAAGATTATATGAGGTGCCTCTCCTCTCTGCTACTAAAGCATGCATTCGCTTATTACATATAATTTATTTAATTTATTATTTTTATTCACCAGAGAGAGAAAGAATGAAAGGGAGGGAAAGTAAGAAAGAAAACCACCAAGTCTGGGACTCTAACTGTGGTCAGCCATGTAGGAGTCCAGTTCATTAACTACCATGCCATCTGCTGGCCCCTCTCATTAAATATTGACATTCCACACAGTCCCTAGTTTAGGATGGTTCTACTTACAGTTTTCAAATGATGATGAGTTTCCCAGCATGGTAACCTCGTCATGAATCCAGGAGTATCTGGGTATGTTTATGCTTCTCTCTTCCTCGTTAATACTTGTAAGTACTTTAACTTGTTTAGTTTTTATTTTTCAAAACTGACAAACAGTACTTGACATACAAATCATACTGAATAGATGTCACTGAATGAGATGGAGTTAAATATTCACAAAAATATTGCCTTTTTCCACAGAGAGATTTTTGCTATAGGGTGCATACACTCACTGGAGAGACAGGGAGAGACAGAGAGACAGAAAGTGAGAAATCATCACCCAGGGGGATGGCCACACCCCAATCCCTTCTTCTCCATTTGCCTCTCAGGATTTTGGGCACACATGCACATGAGCCCAGTGTGAGTTTAAGCTGCCAGGTCTGGGACTCAAACTGTGGTTGACTGCATAGGAGTCTAGCAACGTAACCATTTTGCCATTTGCTGGTCCCCTTTGATACAAGGATCCTTCTTAGGGTTAGACAAATGTTGGATTAGATTATACCCATCTTTCTCAAGACTACAAGGGACAGACAATTATGCCTGAGGGGTACAGTATAGTTAGAACTGTGGTTCCCACACTTTTTCTAACCATGATGGTTTTAGAAACGGTTAGGAATCCCTTAAATTCTGCTTTATGACTAAAATTTCAAAATTAAATTCAATGGGGAGAAAAGAGCCCATTTAAATCAAATTTCAAGAGACAGTATAAGTTTAAAATAAAATAACATAATTCAGACATAGGTAGTAGGTAGAGACAGAAGCTACAAAATAATAAGAAGGAAGGCTACAAAGATAGCTTTTGGAAATAAATGACCTCATTTTATTTGATTCTTAACCTTCTTTTTTTTTTTAATTTGTGATAAGGTGCATATGCTCACCAGAGAGAGACAGAAACAGAGAGAGAGGGGGAGGAAAAGAAAAACATCTCTCCAATGGGGGAAGGGCACACTGCAATCCCTTCTCCTTTATTCTCCTGTTGGGATTTTGGACTTGCACACAAGCACACCCAGCACATTTTTTAAACTGCCAGGTCCAGGACTTGAGCTGTGAGGTCAGCCATGTGAGATCCAGCTGCCTTAACCACCATGCCACCAGCTGGCTCCTTCACCCTTTTTAAGCTAAGCCATTTTCAGATGTATATACCTAGGATACTACTTTTGACAGATCATTTAAAATTAATTAGACTTTTGTTTTTATGAAGAAAACTGTTTTAATCACAATGGACTTTCTTTTCTACTTTTGTAAACTCAACTGTGATGTATCTGAAATATTATTCTCATGGAGAAATTGTTCTTTTCTTCTTCTGACTCCTGGGATTCCCCATACTTTTGCGATTTCTAGCACTTAGTACAGTAACTGAACTATGATTAAATTCATACATTTTTCAATGGCTTATATTAATAAGCTATTTTTTGTTTTCATGGTACTTAAAATCAATTTTCCTCCTATTTTTATCATGAAGTAATTTATTTATCAACTGCAAAGTACTTTCTAAATATAACCTAATGTCCATACCATCATCATTTATGCTGACTTAAACGTTGTAAAGATAGAAGCATTACTGATAACCTCAAAAGGCTTACCTATTATTCCTAACTATATTACTGAAATAATCTACATTGAATAATCATCAGTTAGGGAAGGGAATATGACAACCACAGGAAAACTATAAAAAGACTGAGTTTTTGTGGTCCTCTTCATTTCTCAAGTTCCTCACAAAAGTTAAATCTAATAAAAGAATTACCAAAGAAGGAACAAAACCAACAATTCAGACAATAGCTGCAACTGGTGGTATTATTTATATCTTAAATTCTTTCCTCAAACAGTTAAATAGAATCACATTTCTCCTGTCTATTGCATACATGGTATATTCTTCAGAATAGTTTTCCGTCGAGATGAGAGAATGTTTTAAATGGAGACACTTCATAGCCTTCATTTTATCAAATTTGATAACACATTTTTTTCTGCCTTATTGGATATCAACCACACTTATTAAA
Source organism: Tupaia belangeri chinensis (assembly GCF_000334495.1). Lineage (NCBI taxonomy): Eukaryota > Metazoa > Chordata > Mammalia > Scandentia > Tupaiidae > Tupaia > Tupaia belangeri. Next base: position 2,842,694 of record NW_006160015.1, read on the forward strand.
AATGGACTCTGTTTATTGCTTTCCAGGAAAACATTGTTAATGCAAAGCTGTTTACTCAGGCTGTCATACCCCTTAGAAGGATCGTTACGCAAAAATCCAGTCTCTGTAGCAGATACGATAATATGAAAATATTATGCTGGTCTTAAAAATGACTAAAAGTCTGATTATTTGTTCAAAGTTATGGCCCACAGGGAAGATAGACTTTAGGTAGGTAGAGAGATAGACAGAGAGACTAATTATAGTAGCTGCCAAGAGTTCAAGTTCTATGGATCCCAGCTTTCCCACCTCTCCAGTTTTCCTGGAATGAATCAACAAAATAACTTGCATAGTTGAAGTGATGGCTCTTGACATGATTCATAGCACTTACTCTAGAAGTCACTTTAATTAAAGCAAAAACCATGAGTGTAAATGACATTACAAAATACTGATTAAGACACCAGCGTCATTTTTACATTTGCCTCCATTGTGAATAATTCAAGTTTGGTCTAAGGAGATACCTTATTAATATCTCCTTATGAATCCCTTCTTGCGTTCTTCCCAGTGTCTGATAAGCCTTCACAGTGCCTGTTGGCATTCACGTTTCTACTCTTCAGTGGGTGTACATGAGGAGATGAGGGCAGTGCTTCAACAGAGAAATAATAATAGAAACATGCCAAAAAATAGCCTGGATCCATTCTTTCAAGGTATCTACATTTTCAAAATTTTCACTTTTGTTCACTTTAGAGCTTTGCCTTCCATGCCTGTCCAACATCATTATCACAATGTGGGAAGTGACAGGTTAGCTAATTCGTAACAGCAGTGAGTCTTACAAATGACTGAGACTAGCTCAGGGGCTTGATCATAGCTACCCAGGTGAAAAGAACTCTAGGAGGAAAATGAAAGTCTTCCTACACCTTCATTTCTTTCAATAACAAATCTTAATAGGCTCAGTTTTAGTAGTGCACGCTCCTTAACACTACTACTTGGCAGACTGAAGCCATATGGGAGGCCATGCTTGATCCCTGGACTACATTAAAAGTTGGTGTGGAGCTGTGAACCTGGAGTTCCAGCTACTCGGGAGGCTGAGGCAGTAGGATTGCAACACAGCAATACCCTATACATATAAATAAACAAATAAATATTTATTTTTAAAAATTTAAAATCTTACAGAGCAGATCAGCTTTGGGCCCTGGTAGTTAAGAGGGTCAGCTATCACATGGCAGACTGCAGCTCAAGTTTCAGATCCAGTAACTTTGGAAACACTCTGGACATACGTGAGTGTGTGTGTGTACATGCCTAGAATCTTAACAGGGTGGAGAAACAGAAGAGGAGGGATTACAGTGTCACGATGTCCCATCTCCAATGGGGAGTCTTTCTCCCTCTACCTCCCACCTTGGGCTTTGGTGAGTACACATTGAAAAAGTTTTTTTTGAAAGATAAAATAGGACACATATACACATGTAAACACCCACACACATAGTACCTAGCTCAAGAAGTAGTTATATTATTAATACCTTTAAAAATCTCTGTGTTTTCCTCATTGATTACATTTCCAAACTTCATGCCCAGAAGTTGCCATCACATGATTCTTGTGTTTATTATTTTCTGAATTTCCTTGAGAGTTTTAGTACATATATTTTTATTTGTAAATAATGTTGTGCTTGATTTTACATTTTTCAACTTTATCCTAACAGTTTGTAATTTTGGTGATTTTCATTTTTTCTCTCAAAAGAAGATTTCTGTGAGTCTTCTACATGTATGACTGTAGTACATTTGCTTTCTATTCTTCATAGAATTTCATGGAATGAAGAGATCATTATTTGCACAGATGGGACACTGTGATATTTCTACATGTATGTTACTATAAATGATGCTGCTATAAACTTTCTTCTGTCTGTCTATTTGTGTGCATGTGTAACAGTTTCTCCAGGGGTGGAATCTCAGTTTGGGGATATGCACATCTTCAACAATACAAGAATTTTCAAATTGTTACCCAAAGTGAGCACATGAATTTACACTTCCATTGGCAAAGTATGGATAGCTCCTGGTATGCCACATCTTCCCAATATGTGGCAAGCTCAATAAAAGATCATTCATATGGAAAATGAACACTGAACCAACGACCACAGATATTCACTCCAGATTTATACAATACTACTAAGAGACAGAACCTGAACTATAGCTCCTTAAAATAAACTCGCTGCATCTAAACACTATAAAAAGACAGTGTGTATATCTACAAGATCCAAGTTTTAAAAATAATTCTGTTGATGCCAGCAAGTTAGTCCTCCATTTTTTTCTGGTAGGGAAATTGCCTATAATGTTATGTCAAAATGTTTGTGTCAAACTACTATGATTTGCCAAAGAGGTAAAATTTCCAGTCAAAACAATTAATTAGAACCTATTAACAATGTTTTCTAAGACATACGAAGTCATGGTAAATGAAGAGAGAAACCAAGGAGGGAAAAACAAAACAAAATAAACTAGAACCAAACTTCTCCAAGCCCGAATGCAGGAGATAAGCTAGTGTGTTGATCTGTATTTGAGCATTTTGCCTTGAATTATCCAACTCTTGTGCCATTATTTCATCAAGTCTCAATCACCCAAAAAATAGACCACAAAAAGGCTTCAGATTTATGAAAGGCTTAAACCTCAAATACTACTCTTGCTTCTGCTCTTAATATTTTTAGTCCTTGTAATATTTTATTCTTATTACAAAGAAATAGTTGAGGTGCTGAAATCATCACAGTACTGGAGGATCTATTTCTGGTGTAGGCGGTTATAGACCATCTGGTAATCATTAGGTGAGCAAGTTCATTGGCAAAATCCCTGAATCACAAGTTATTTGAGTAACAATTGCTCAGCTTCTTTTAAACCAAGGCTATCTATCTTTCTATCTACCATCTTGAAAAGATGCCTCGAAGACAACATAGGATTTATGATTTTAGTTGATTAGGTGAAGTTCAGGTCAGACAAGTCAGTGTCCACATAGAACAGCCAACGTTCTATGGTTGGGTTACATGACTTGCAAACTACAGCCTATGTACACAACTGTGGTTCTCCGAAAGAAAGCTGATCACAAAGAAACAAGAGGAAGAGAGAATAAGATGTGGCAGTGCATGTCCCTTACCAGTTCTGAAAAATAATTAATGGTCATACTCTACCGAGGGTTGATCTGCAGTGTCAACCTTCAACATAAAAGGAGGACATTCGATTTTGGTAGAAAAAGACATCAAATGAGACAGTCAGGGAAAGACCGGAGAGAAGTCCCATCTCTGGGGCAGCTGGTGGTGTCATCCTCTAAGAAACAGGGGTCAGAGTCAGCAGCACTCTCCTCTGTGACTTTTTAGACACTTTGCTAGGGAATATTCCCTGACCTGACTGGAATCTCCCAAATCATGATGTATTAGTCTAAATGTTGTTCACACTCAGGCAGAATAAATACGAACAATCAGAAGGTTGCTTATCTCAAGTCAAGCTTTGAATTTATTTTGTGCTTCTCAAAAACTAGCTGCAGGTTTTACTCTTCAACAAAAGTAGACCTGGGACCAGCAGTTAGTGTAATGGCTATGTCGCTGGACGCCCATGTAGTTGACTGCAGTTCGAATCCCTGGTGGCTTAAACTCACAACAGGCGTGTGTGCATGTGTGTCCAAGATCCCGAGAGGAGAATGGAGGAGAAGGGATGATGGCGTGACCATCCCCCCTGGGGGTGATTTCTCGCTTTCTGTATCTCTCTGTCTTTCTGGTGAGCACATGTGCCCTATAGCAAAAACCTCTCAAACTAACAAATGAACAACACCAACAAAACAAACAAACAAACAAACAAACAAAAAACCAAAGGCAGACTTCAACTTGAAACTTCTGTGAAGTGACTAAATGTATCACTTAGTTTCACTATTAATTTAATTAAATTTACTTTTACAACAAAATCTTCCTGCTCAAGACAATATGAAATACGTATTTATTTTTGTACTGACTTATATTTTACCAACTATCCTAAGGTGATTATATTTCTGCATGTTGTCCATCTGACTAATTCTTTATTAATTTACTTCCAGAGCGCTAGTTCCTTTGGTATCTAAAATATTGTTGATATTCAACTTTTAAAAACATTGCTTTTCTTTCCTTCTCTCTTTCTCTTTCTCTCTTTTTTTGTTCCTTCCCTCCCTCTTTCCTTCCTTCTTTCCTTTTCTTCTTCTTCTTCCTCTCTCTCTCTCTCTCTTTCTGCCAGAGAGTGTATGTACTCACCAAAAAGAGATAGAGAGGCAGACAGAAAAAGGAGGAGGGAGAGGGAGAAAGCACCTTCCCATGGGGCATAGTCACATCTCAATCCCTTCTCTTCCATTTATCCAACCTATTGGGACTTGGAGTACATACACACACATATCTGGCATATTTTTCAAACTGTAGGGGTTGGCATTTGAATGGTGTGGTCAGCCATGTGTGTAATCTGGTTTCTTTAACCACCAGACCATGGGGCCAATTCTAAAAATACATTGCTCTGAACATCAGAATTATGTGCTCTTTACATTGTTAAATTGTTTGTAATTACTCTGGTAGAGCCACCTTGCAAATAATCTTTTTACATGCTCATATAAACTTTTTTAAAGAATTATTTTATTTAGCTTTATTTATTTATTTAAATTTTACCAGAGAGGGAGAAGGAGAGAGAGAGAGAGTGAGAGAGAGAGAGAGAGAGCAAGTGAGAGAGCAAGCCAAGTCCAGGGCTCGAACCACGGTCAGCCATATGGGAATGTCTAACACCCCTAACCCCCATGCCACTTGCCAGCCCCTCATATAAACCTTTTAAGGACTTGATCTTTTAAAAATGACTGCCACAAAATTTTACCAACAGTACCATAGAAAAATATTTTCAAGTGTATATATGTTCTTTCTGTCAAGATGTATATATTGAGGAAATCAAGGTATAAAAAACAAAAACAAAACAAAACAAAACAAAAACAAAAAAGTAGTAGAACAATACCAATAAAATGAAAAATAATATGGCTCTTTGGCACAGTCCTGAAATAGAAAAGTGCTGTTTGGCAACACTCTTTGTACAAAGGTACCTTCTTTGGCTGACACGATATCTCAGATTCCTGGTATGTATCACTTTTAACTTTACTCCTTAAAGTAATTACCTTTCATTTTATTATAGGACTGACCTCATAAATGGGCAGGTCCATCTTAGCACAGTTAAATGTCAAGGGAGAACTTAAATAAAGGCAGATATCCTCTGCACCGGAAACAGTCAATGTTTATAGGGAGCAGTAGAGAATGATTCCTTGGATTAAAAGTTTTGAGACATTTCCCCCAAGAAAAGACCCAACAGTAGAATAGTGACTTACCTTTTTTTTTTTTTGGAGAGGTTTTTTCTTATTGAGCGCGTGCGCTCGCCAGAAAGACAGAGAGAGACAGAGAGAAAGAAAGTGAGAAATCACCCCCCCAGAGGGGATGGCCACGCCGCAATCCCTTCTCTTCCATTCTCCTCTCGGGATCTTGGGCACACACGCATCTGCACCCAGCAAGAGTTCAAGCCACCGGGTCCGGGACTGGAACTGCGGTCGACTACAAGGGAGTCCAGCGACATAGTCATTATGCCAATTGCTGTTCCCATGTGACACACCTTTTTTTTTTTTTCAATAAATGCAACCCAACACATATCTTGGGATTACAAAGACAATGGAAAACACAGGAATTCTCTGCCAGAATCTACACTTTGTATTCATTAGTTCTCCCTAATCCAGCTCTGCAGGTGTCAGCAAAGGGATCTTCCTTCACTGTTAAGGACTTTGGTCACTTTGACACATGTGATAAAGAAGAAGAAATGCCAGGTGCTCCTTTTTTGCACAACAACTTGTCTCCACTTGTGGGGCCTGATGAAGGCTGTCACCTTGACTTCCTAGAGGATTATAACCTCTGAACAGACTGATTCATGAGTATTTATCATCCTTAAAACTCTGATCAGAAATGCCAAGTGGTCCTAGTCACAAGACACCTGTTTCCCCACCATTCCTGGTAAAAACATTTCTGTTGCATCAGTGATAAATAGGGACATCATTTCCAACCCATGGGAGACTGCTTAAAATCCTGTCTTTTCTCACACGAAGCAAGAACATAAAAGAAAACAGAACTGAATTTTGACATTTAGTTAATTTCACTAGGAGCAAGAACCACTATCATAATTTTTACCTTGATTTTTTTTTTTCTTGTTGTAGTAAATATTGGTTTTAAACCAGAGCCAAAGGAGAAGACCAATTAGAAAGACAACTCATTCTTACCTTGGAAACACGGTTTGCAACTTCCCTGCCCACAGTCAGCCCCTGCACGAAGGTCCTGGCAGCGATGAAGGCGCGAGTAACCTGAATCTTCAGCTTCCGGGGCACATCTCCAAATGGCTTTAGCTGATCTGTGTATTTGCTCACACATTCCAGGTAGTCCTCGCTGAAGTGATACTGTGGGTTTATCAGCTGGAACATACGCTCCAGCAGCCGGGCCCAGAAGTCATTGAGCATTTCCTCCAGATTCACGTTGCCCCCAGTGTAGTACCTTTTCAGTTCTGTGAAGAGGTCCTGGAACACTTCTGAATTCTGCATGTACAACATCCCATAGGTCCGAACAAACATGTCATTCAGTGATTTTTCTGCATTCTCCAGGAGCTCTCTGAAAAATTCTGCAGATAAAACAAGGCATCAGTCATAAATGAATAAGATCTCAAAAGCCCAAGACATTACTTTACCTTAACTACAACTGCTTTTTTTGTTTTGTTTTTTAAGAGGCTTTTACCTTACGGTGCTTGCCAGAGAAATAGAGACAGAGACAGAGACAGTAAGAAATCATCCCTGTCCCGCCCCTACCTCCCCCCAGGAGGATAATCACACTTCAGTCCCTTTATCTCCATTCTCTTTCTGGGATGGTGGGCAAGCACACACACATATACACACACCCCTGGTATAAGTTTCATACCACTGGGTCTGGGACTCAAATCACGGTTGGGCATGTGGGAGTCCAGTGACATAACTGTATACCGTCTTCTGCTATACCAACTGTTTTTAATGCACATTTTGAAAGAAGATAATGTATCTTGTGATGAAGGTATTAGTAGACCAATAAAGACAATATTTTAAATGAAATTTGACCTACATCTGTTATCTTCTGAGTCAAAGAAATCAGAAGACTCCAAAATATCCACTTGAAAGGGCAGCCATTAACACTGGGCCTTTACTATTTAATAGTCCTCCAAAATAGCTCAATTCTTTTTTCATTTAATGTTAAATTTTAGAAAATCCTATGGTTTGATATAAATGCAAATCAAAATATGTTGCAAATATAATGTGCAAATATCTTCATTAACATAATAACAAATGCATTATAATAAATACATAGCCCCCCCCACCTATTTATACATTTGTCCTATGGCTAAATTCAATTAAATTGCTTTTATTTGGAAGAGTTGATAAATGAGATATATAAATTAATGTAATATTTTAGACTTTTTCTGCTTGATATATATATATATATGTGTGTATATATATATATATAATTAAATTCAAAACTTTTATTTCTTAAAGCTAATTCCCTTCTCAGAAATGCAGGGACAAACCAAGTTGAATAGCAACACGGCTTAAACTCTAGTCACTTGTTTATCCCCACTGCCACCCCTCCCTCCCCATAGAACTCTTGTGCTTGCTAGAGATACAGAGAGAGAAAAAGTGAGAAATCATTAGATATATATAATATATTATATAAATACCAATCAATTAGCAGTGTTCAGAAATTCATAACGCAATTAAATTCACTGTATACTAAAGCTATAATGAACATAATTTAGGCTGCCAAAATGAGTCAAAAAGTCATGATGAATCTTGGATTACCATTATAAACTATCATTTTATAGAACATAAATAAAACATTGGCAATTGGGCTTTCTGTTTATGAGGTAATAAGTGAAAGAGCATAGCAACAGATGAACTCTTCTATCCTGCAACAACACTTGAGTATTACCGAGGTCACTTACAGGATGCAAAACCCAAGACAGGAATTGAAGCCATTGAACACTACCAGCCGCATTGGGCTTCTGCTAGGCTCCCTTAGCAGATACGTAGATGTGTAGAGCACTTACCCGTTTGCCAAATGAGCCTACAAAGAGCAAGTTCAAGTTTAATCTGATCTGGCGAATATAAGTTGGAGTAGGGAAAAAGCTAAGGAAATATAATGTTTCTGAGTTTATCATTTTGGGCTCCCAACAAAAAAATGATTCTGTTTTATCTACATGTAGTTCTCTTTTATTCTTTAAAGATGTGTTCCTTCTCAGAAATGCAGGGACAAATCAAGCCCTAGATCCTTCTAGACCTCCAGTCAGGTCAGCTACAGTGGGGTGCCATGTGTGATGCTGGAGATATACACTAAGCCCCTGATTTGGACCCTGGTCTACCTGAAACTTAATTCTGGCTAGCTGGAAGGAAGGGAGAGAGGAATTGTGAACTGGTGGGACCCTGAGGAGGGTACCTGTGTCTCCCTCTTCCCCTCCCCACTTCTTGCTCATGAGAGAAAAAGAAACAAAATACTTGAAAAAAAAACCAAACAAACATAACTCCAAGTAAGAATTTAAACAAGAGACACTTTTCCTTCGTAGAGTCATTGGGGCATTCTTTCGCAATACACAAAAGGGAAAAGTAATAACTCCTTCCCCGGAAACTTCATGGACGCTGCCTTGTGTCCTTAGAAGCTGGCTGAAGAAGTACTTGGAGTAGCATCTTCGGTTTTAGCTAATATTCAGTTAACTCTGTCTTGGTAACTAAGTGATGCCTGTAGCAATGATCAGTATTTTATATTTGCTTTCAAGCAAGACTAAAGCAACACAGCTTAAACTATAGTCACTTGTTTATCCCCCTGCCACCCCTCCCCCCCACCAAAGAGCTCTTGTGCTTGCTGGAGATACAGAGAGAGGGAAAGTGAGAAATCATCCCCAGGAGAGATGGCCATGCCATACTCCCTTCTTCTCCATTCTTCTCTTGAGATTTTGGGGACACATGTTCACCTGCCCAATATGAGTTTCAAGCCTCCAGGTCTGGGACTCAAACTGCAGTTGGCAATGTAGAAGTCCAGTACCTTAACCACCATGCCATCTCCTGCCCTCTGTTTATCCTCTTCTGTGACAGAAAGCATGTCTTTTTAAATACAGAAATTTTGCTGCTATGGTGGCAGGAAAAACGTCTAGATTATCTAAAAGTCATAGTTAATAAACCCTATGTAATTTTGTCCAAGCCATCAAATGTTTCTTATATTTACTTCTCTCAAATGAAAAAAGCACATTAAATACTATTAAACTTCTCTAATCTGGGGCCAGCAGGTGGCATGGTGATTCAGGTGTTGAACTCTCACATGGCTGACTGCAGTTCATGTTCCGGATCTGGTGGTTTGCTTTCTCACTTTCCTTCTCTGTCTTGCTCTCTGTCTCTCTCTCTCAGAAAAATTGGAAAATGATGATAATGATAAATAAAATTAAATAAGTAATTCTTTAAAAAATAAAAAAACTCTTTAATCTTCAAAGATTCAGTAAAAAAAAATGAGTGTTTAAGTACATAGGACAAAATTTTAATAATTGTTGAAGGATTAATATTTCAAAATATTTATGTAGGCTGTCAATATTATTTATGACTTTATGAACTCACCAGCATTTTAAATGTTTTGCAAAAATGCTAATTTCCTAGCTTGTACTAAAATAGAGCCTATATTAAATTACTGATATTAATACCAAAGTATAAAATAGCATAAGTAAAACCTTTCCATTTTGAAACCAAGAACAAAAATAGCTTGGCCTCGCTGATACAGAAGCAGGGTAAAAGGTGTCAGAGATTGTGCAAGAAGATAGAAAAGAATGGGAAAAATCACTGAATTGAAAAATACTAATATAATGAGACTGGAAAATAGATTCTAATCATGAGCTCTGGAGAGCCTATTCATTTATCTTCTTTTTGAGGTCAATTATTTTGTTGGACTTTGGAATTAAAGCTTAATTTATTGAATACAGAGCACTGCCTTTAGGAATGAATAGTCAGTAATCAATAGTATGGTCTGTATTTTTAAAGAGCTAAAAAAATAAAAAGAACAGGAATGAAAAAGAAAAATATCTTGTGATCTTCATTTCTGTCTAGAGACTTAGGATATGCATGTTTGTCTCTAGTGATAAAAATTTTTATTATTTCATCTTTTACTAAAGGTAACGTTCTTTAACGTTTTCTCTCCTTACATGAGGACTCTGATATATAGGACTTACGCCTACTTTGAAGGTGAATGGCTAAAATCAGATCGCCCATTCACTGTGTATTGTGGTTGGTTTTCTTAAGTCTAAATTAACATTCATAATTGAATGTAGAAATCAAGTTGTCATATTGCAATCGATATGGCTCAAGAAATATTTCATTCAATTGTATGCTTTTGTTTTTGTTTAAGGGTGTGCCATTGTCTTAAAGGCTTCACTGGTCCTCAAAAGTCAAGTTATAATTCCTTGCTTAAAATTATTATATCGCTTACTGATCTCATATTCAAAGTTTATATTTGATATTGAAAGACACTAATGTATCAGCCAATTATGACAAATGTTACTACCTAAGGGTACATTGATTTTAAACCTTATGAAAAATGGGGATCTAAAGTACTAAGGCAAAACAAAAGTCCTCCCAAATAGGTCTACTCATTTCAGTATCAGCATGCTTGTAGACTTCCACCTTTTGAAGGTTGCCTCTTTGAACAATGTATTGATACTTTATGTTTGAATAAAATGGCTTCTTAGCAAACCAAACAAGATATAGATATAGAAGATATTGAAGGCAGTTATCGGATCCAGTTTGTCGATGGAATAGTAAGTCCAAACAGCATCAGAGAGAACAAAATTCAATAACAATGTAAGAAAAAGGGATCTCAATCTAACCCTTTGTTTAATCAGAGGGCAAAACTTGCATTGGATAAAGTCTCAGTCCACAGAAATTCTCATCTCTAAGAAACAGTTTGGCTGAGAGAAATACTTTTTGATTTTTTTTCTTCCCAATCACAAAATATACATCAAAGGTGGTTGCTTGGGGCTCAGTTACACTTCATAGGTGCACAAAAGAACTTTTCCAGCCAGCATTAGCCTCTGGGAGGATTTTATTCATCTAGAGGGGAGATCTCCACATAAACATCTGTTTGCTGCGGGGCAGACTGCCTCAAGTGGGAGAAGAGCCTTGTAGATAAAAACCACCACTGTTCCCAAAGCTAAAAGAAGGTCTGTGCAGTGTCGCCTCATCGCAGAGTGGCCTGTGATGGGGCAGACTCAACCTCTAGGAGCCAAGAGGTGCCCTAAGGATATCTGAGAAAGGCTGCAAATGAAACCTCCAAAAGAGTGGATTGAAATGTAAGGCTGCACACAGGGCCAAAGGGAAGCCCCAACAGGAGGGAAAAGTCAGACTAGAGAGGTTGTAGTCTATAGGAAACAGGGAAAGCTCACATCAAACCAGTAATGTTGTGTCTTAATACTATTTCGGGTAAACATAGTCTGTAGCAGATTGAGCATGGAGGTTGGATTATACACTGGATGGCGTTGTTTTCCTATAGTATTCTTGTGCTCTCCAAAACACTTCCAATTGAACGCTTCTTTGAAACAAATATTTCAGAACCAGCAGATGGTGCAATGGTTACACTGCTGGCCTCCCATATGGCCCACCCTGGTTTGAGTCCTGGATCTGGTGGCTTGAAACTCATGTGGGGAGCATGTGTGTGCATGACCAAAATCCCAAGAAGAGAATGGAGGAGAAGGGGGATGGTTTCTCACTTTCTGTTTCTCTGTCTCTCTGGTGAGCACACATGCTCCATAAGAAAAAAATCTCTCTTAAAAAAACACACAAACAAATGTTTAAGTGGGTCAGATGATGGTGCAGCATTAATGCAACTGGACCCACATGGGAAAGGCCAGGTTGGAGTGCAGGGCCCTCACTGTGAACCATGGGCACATGTGGCCTGTGTTCTGGCTGGCTGAAGTTGGAGGTGATCAGAGTCAAAGCATTGCCAGGGTTGTCTCTTTTTCTTTCTTTCTCTCATAGAAGTAGTAAATAAATAAACTTGAGGTAAAAAAAAAAAAATCAGGATGGTAATGTGAATCCCTTTAATTATGGAACCCATTGAGTGACAGACTTTAGTTGCTGGTCAATGGAAATTATAGCTACATATACTTATAGATAGAACCTGTCCTATAATAGGAAGCAGGTGTACTAAGTTTGCCTCCTTAAACCCAGAAACACACACATACAAACACACACACAGGCATGTGTGTATGTCTGTGTAGTTCACTTCTAGTGTCGTTCTTTCTACTTTCCCCTTACTACTTTTCCCTTACCATAGCATTATTAATCAGTTCAGTTAACCCAGCAAAGCTTTGGCCAAGAATGGCCCCAGAAGAGGACCTAGCAGGGGGATTAAATGGCTTTGGAAGGTGATGTTTAATAAGGGTTGCAATTCACAGACACACAGTATAATTACCACACTGGGGCTCACCATCCCTTTTTCAAGATTAAATGAGTAGGAGTGTCTTTCCTCATCTGCCAGCTTTCAGGCACATTATCTTGAGATGAGCTGTCCTTTTAAAAATCTCCTCCTTTACATAATAGCCTATTGATGTAAGATCAGCAGCAAAATGCTAAGTTGATGATTAGCATAAAGGAGGATGACCTATTTACTCTTTTCTGTGTTAGGCACTGAGAATAAGAAAACATGGTCCTTAAATGGCCTGTCTTTCTCCCCACTCCCCATAGGCTGAGACCTTGTAAATAAAGGTCAAGTTTGGCATTGCTCATAGAGTCCTAGCCACATAAAACCATCCTTGACAAGGTGTTGTTTAGGGAGGATTAACGGTTGGAAGACACTCTCTACATCAGGTGTCTCAGCCTCAGCACTCTTCACACTCCAAGATGGATCATTCACTATTGGAGGCATCTAGTAGGTAGTCGCTAATGATGCCATTTAATATCCTACAATTTACATCAATCATATATCTTGTAGACCCCATGATGCATTTACAAGAGCAGTTTGAGGACCTGTGTTTTCAATGGAAGGGACTGACTCCATCTGGTCTGGACTCCTATTAAACAGTAATGACTTAGTGGTTCCAACTCAGAGGGAGGGAGACACTATGAACCCCATGTGAGACCAGAACAAAAGTGATTTATCCCCTACCACCCTCCAAATTTTTATACATTTCTAGATATGTGGACATCTGTATCCTCCCATGCTTCACATTCCTGCACATATACACCTACTACACGCTGTGGCTTCTATTCCAAACATGGGTTACCAGCATTGTTCTACTCGATCTTCCAACTGTGCCTGTGCTAAGCCACGCTTGGGCTGGCCTAGTGAGTGCCTGTGCTGTGTCTGGCCCTGCTGGGCTTGGCTGACTGCATACATGCCCATTCCCGTACTCTATTTAAGCAATGCCCAGCACACTGCATTGGAGTCTTAGATGTTGCACTCACACACCTAAAGCCTTCTTCCTTTTAACAGATAATCTGTTTTATTTTGATAAATACAATTCGGAGCTTGTTTTGCTGTTGTTGCTTATAAACAAGAGCAGACCATTTGACATTTCCTCATAATATTTTTTAAATTCTTTATTCTGAATGTATTAGAATCTAACAATTACACATACATTCCTCATCCCAGAAAAATTAACTGTAGCTTACGTATGTTATTTTCTTTTTTAAAATTAATTATTTACCTTTAATCATGAACATCTTTATAGTGTACAATATGGTTTTTCCCAGGACAAATGTGGTGCATATTAGTCACAGCAAAGACATTACCATATTCATTATCGGCAACAGATACCTTTTCATTTATGTGCCTATCAAATGTTTTGTTTGTTTATATCCCTGATCCTGCCCACCCCTAATTACCCACTCTCGTTACCCACCCCTTTCTATACTGTCTGTAGTATCTACAGTTGGCCTCCTTGCTATAGTATTAAAAAAAGTTAAAGAGATATTAGAAAAAAAGAGACAAATGACAATCTTGAACAGTTGTATTGTCTCAGCATTTTTTTCTTAAATGTCACCTGTATTTTTTCTTTTTTTTTTTTTTTTAAAGCAGAACCTTGGAATCCATTTATAAAAATTTGGTGATTAAAATTATATTAAATTATAATTTTCCAAATTTGGGGGCTGGCAGGTGGCGTGGTGGTTAAGGGCACTGGACTCCCACATGGCCAACTGCAGTTCAAGTCCTGGACCTGGCAACTTGCCTTCTCTCTCTCTCTCTCTCTGTGTCCCTTTCTGGTCAAATAAAAATAAATAAATAAACAAATGGATAAATAAAGTTTAGTAAAATAATTTTTTACATTTTTTTTTTTTTTTTTTTTGCCAGAGGTTATGTGAACTTGCTAGAGAGAAACACACACAGAGAGAAAGGGAAAGTGAGAAAGCATCCCGACCCCATTGGGAATGGTCATACTGCAATCCTTTCTCCTCCATTTCTCCCACCTTTTGCAATTTGGGGAACACCTGCACGTACTTCTGACATGTTTCTCAAGCCACTAGGTCTGGGACTAGAACTGCGCAGTTGGCCACAGAGGTGATAGCCACATTAACCACCACACCATGGGCTAGCCCATATAAATTTGTTTGCTAAAATAATTTATTCAAAAAGGGAGAAATCCAAACCTATAATCACTGAAAGTCAATGCTGCTCTAAGCAAAAATCCATTTGTGATATGCCACTCTGTATCTCTCAATTCATATTTTTGCTTGTTCTGTATATGAACACACAGATGTTTTCATAAATTAAGTTTATTATTATAAGTACTAAGATTTACCCAGTCAAGTCATCCCAGGAATTAACAGAAGTCTCTACAATTTCTAAGTTATCTAATAGGAGTAATCCACATCTTTTCCACTTGAGGGATTATTACAACCACATTTGGATTTAAGGAAGTGTTCCACCTCCCCTTTGTACACAGAAACTGATTTAAAATGCAAACAAGATAGCAATAGAATATGCACATTGTTTCTATCAGTCTCCCCTACATTTTAGGAGCACAGTAAAGACACTGAAACTTAAGTGAAGAAGGACAACAAAAAATGGATTTGAAACAGTGAACAGATGCTAATTTCAAGCAAAACTAGACACAGTCCTCAAGTGGTGCCTGATTTCTGATGGCATCAGACACCGTATTATGGGCTTTTACATATATTGCATGCAAATAAGAAAGAGTATTTCTAGTTTGCAGAAAAGGAAACTAAGGCTCAAAATACTGAGTGACTTGTCTTAGACCAATGAACCAGCTTGCAACCCAGAGCTCCAAAGTTATTGGGGACATGATAAGTTCAGAGAAAGAATAAGGCAGCAAAGTGGCTTTGGAGTTTATGCTAAGTCAAGTTTTCATACTGTGATTTGAATCATTAGTGGGAAAAATTATAAACTCCTAGGACAGTAGATTAAACTGTATGTAATAATAAATTGCAAAATACATCCTAAAGTTAGATACACTATTTATATAAATAATTTTCACACATTATTATTTTTCTACTGATACTATAGATAACTGAGACTAAAAAGCATGCTCGAATGTCTGGGGTAGGTATATTTTTAACAAAAAGGCAACTTCCACTGGAAGAAAATCACAGGACTGGGATTATAGCTACAGAACATAGAACAGTGACTGGCATACAAAAGGATGGTTAAAACAGTTGACCCAAACAGGCTCATTTTATGATACATATATTTCATACTGTATCTTTTATTTTATAATAATATGATATACATTAATACTTATATATAGGTGAATACATGAATAGATTCTTGACGAGTTAAATACAAGTCGTATTTTCATACTTGGGTAATATACTTAAAAAGAAATTCAGTATTTCAGTCATGTTATACATTGTTAATATGGCTTCAGGCTAGTTATCCTTTAAAGAAGTATGATTGTGCTCAAAATGAGAGTTAGTTCCCTTACTTATTTTGAACAAGGAGACTCACAAAAATGGGCCCCCAACTCTGTTCAGAAATCTGAACAGCAAGACAAATAAAATGCACAGAGGAAGGGTAAGAAAGCTGATTGTGTAGTTTATCTGTTGTGACATAGGATCGTCTGAAAGGAATACTGAAAGTAGATGGGTTTCCATTTTCTTTTCTTTCTTTTTTTTTCTTTTTTGAGAGGTTTTTCGCTATAGGGCGCTTGCGCTCGCCAGACAGAGACAGAGAGATAGAAAGCAAGAAATCACCCCCCGGGGGGATGGCCACATCGCAATCCCTTCTCCTCTATTCTCTTCTCAGGATCTTGGGCACGCACGCACACGTGCCCAGCGTGAGTTTAAGCCACCGGGTCCGGGACTGGAACTGTGGTCGACTATGTGGGAGTCCAGCGACATAGCCATTACGCTAACTGCTGGTCCCAAAGCTCACAGCCGTAGTCGGCAGGATTCGAACCTGCACAGGGAGACCCCAATGGATTTCTAGTCCATCGCCTTAACCACTTGGCCACGACTACAGATGATGGGTTTCCATTTTCAAAGTGAAGCTGTAATAAAGAGTATTATTTACAATGGATTATTATGATTACAAATGAGTATAATTCCAAGAGGTAGAAGCACTTAAAAGCCTTGATGTCCAAGGTCAGAGTTTTCTCAAGTATGCTAGACCTAGTCAGGAATAAAGCATGAACCTGCACCATGCCTCACTGGCCCTCAGGGGACACAGTGCCATGATCATACCTCCGCCTACTGAGAATCCAGAGTATGAAAGGTTTCAAAGAGTCCATGGAAAATGAGTATCATGGGGAAAAAAAAAACAAAAAACAAAAAACAAAAAACAACTATGAATGGATTTAAAAACCCTGTACCAAAATAAATGTGTATTTCAATTTTATTCTTCCATTCACTTTTTGAAGACCTTGCCTAGATAACTTTTCTTATGCTAGCCTTTCTAGGCCTATTCCCCGCTGCAGCACCCTCATCTCTAAAACTTCCATAGTTTGAAAGCTAGTGTTTTCATTAACATACTTTAGAAAATACGCTGATATTTTCCAGCAGAGGCTGACACACTACAGCTGTTTACCCCTCTGGTCAGTAACCTACTGTTTCAAGTCCTGTGAACTCAGAACAGTCCTCACCGTTTTAAATGTTTGGTTGAAAGCAAACAAAAAAGGTCAATAACAACAGAGAAGAGTATGTCTGAAAGATCTTTTGGGGTGCAAAAATGCCCTCAATACCTAATATTTACCTCTTTATAGAATAATTTTGCCAATCCCTGCCACCAGGGGTTGAAATCCTGTGAGACTTTTGAAGATAAATTAATTCAACAAAACATTATGCCTTTAATTTCTGGTAGTCAGAAAGACAGTTTAATTATTAGTCTGTTAGCTTTTAGGAGTAGTAGAATAAAAGCTGCTCTTTTTCTATTATTTTTATCTTACATGTTGAAATTTGCTCTGACAGCTCTGTAGCCCATTCATTTCTTTATGTTCCCTTGCAAGGTAACTAAAATCCAAAAGTAAACTCTTAAATCACTTGAATGATTTAGAGGATTTAGGTGACTTAAGCAATTCTAAAGTGAGACACCCTAAGTTTTCCTATGGTTGTGAATCCTTGGAGAACTTCATACAGAAAATTCCATAGTAACCCCAGCATATGAAATGGTATAGAAATGGAAAAGGAAAAGAAAAAAATAAACTCTTCTTTAAGAGTAGTTTAAGAAAACCTACTTTACTATAATTTTCTTCTCTAATACTTTCCATTCATGATAATTAACAAAGATAGGAATGTAAACTATTTTTAACATCTTATAAAAACTATCAAAGACCTTATAACAGTGTTCAATGCTCACCGCAAATCAAGGAGAATTATTTTCAGAAAATTATAAACACATCAGCTGCTAAAAATGCTATGCTATATAATTCAAAATCAAAGATTACTTGTGGTATATTATTTCCATTGTATGATGGAAACTTATAAAGTAGATGTAAAAAAGTGGAAATGTAAGAGTCCTTGGGAAATATTTCTAACAAATAAACCAGAAAATCAAGGATATTGCTGTATTTCATAATAATAAAAGGGCCAGCCCATGGCCTGGTTGTTAAGACATCTGGATCTCACATGGCCGAGAGCAAGTTTTGAGTCTTGGACCCGGTGGTTTGAAAAACACACTGGGTGTGTATGAATGTATGTCCAAAATCCCAGAAGAAGGGAAAATGGAGAAGGGATTATGATGTGACCACCTCCCCATGGGAGGAGAGTGCTTTCTCCTTTTCTCTCTGTCTCTTTCTCTCTCTCTCTCTCCAGAATGCATGCACTCTATGGAAATTTTTTAAAAAAGTAATAATAGGACCAGCAGATGGCATAATGGTTATGTCACTGGACTCCCAAGTAGTCGACCACGATTTGAGTCCTGGACCCGGTGGCTTAAATTCATGCTGGGCACGTGTGCATGCATGCCCAAGATCCTGAGAGGAAAATGGAGGAGAAGGGATTGTGGCGTGGCCATCCCTCCCTTGGAATAAAACAGTAATAATAACAATAATGCAATATATTTTAATGAATATTGAATGAATTATTTAATACATTGATATGAATGCTGATGTATTTTAATGCAATATTCAAGTCAATTGGACATCAACATTCTTTGTTTTTCCAATGTCTCCTATCTAGACTTTTTCCATGAAAATATTTTTAATGAAATGTCATCAGTGTATAACCACAAATACTCATTAAATACAATCAATTCCTTGCACTGAAGTCCTTTAATTTAATATCATCAAAGTAGGGACAGCTGAAAAGAATAAACGCTAGGACATTTTTCAGAATTGCTGGGACCATGCAGTTAACACAAGCTGAGTATGAAAGAACTGCCCCTCAGGCCTCGAGCAAGGACTCGGCTGAGGAGAACTGTTTGCAAGGTCAACAGTTTTACGAGTTCTGGACTTCACCTTCATTGTGTTACTGTACTGGCCTGCACTCAGTTTCTCTGCCATGGGCCTTATTGCCATACCCCGGTACCCCATAAAGGCACCCCCAGCCTTACTATAACTTTTACAATAATCCTGAAAGAATGCGGATCCACTAAGGCTGCAGCTGCGTAGGGCGGCAGCTGCAAACAGGAGTTACTCCCATTAGACTCATCCCACCCTCCTGGAAAATGTCAATAAAGAATGCTACATTCGCTTCTCCTACTGGGGATTACTAATGGGCGAAGGATCTCAGTAGCCGAGAGGGGCTCAGGGACTCATCCACGAGATGCTGTTACCCCAAAGACCATAAGCCACCCTTACTCTCAGGACAAGGGAAGATTGCCATTCCCCAAGCCACGGTCATTGTATAGAGCAGCATGTAGAGGGGTCCAAGTACACTGTAACCTTTAGCTACTCACAAGACCACATTCCTTTCCTATGTAGACTCACCCTCTTAGCTGTAGACTACCCCAGAGATAACATAGGTATTTCACTTTAGTATATACTAACCTTGTCTTTACTAAACCAGACAGAATTTATTTCTAGGCTCTTGTAATTACGGCCCCCCTAGCCTGAAGCTGAAGTTCTCAAAAGCTGACCTGAGGCTCAAAATTCTCAAGCCAATCTGGGACTAAAGTAATCAAGCTGGTCTGCGACTGAAAATTCCTGAAAACCCTCTCATCTGAAGACCCTCCCTGGTAATCAAGATCTAAAAAGAAGATGCACCCAAAAAATGGACTTCCTCATTCTAAGAATTATGACTGTTTATACCTAAACAAAACAGACGTCATGTTTTATGATTATTGTTCCTATACTTTGAATGCCTTACCTTTTAGAGCAAAATGTTTCACTTATTTCCCCTCACCCATCCCACTGCTGTAAAACT
Source organism: Tupaia belangeri chinensis (assembly GCF_000334495.1). Taxonomy (NCBI): domain Eukaryota; kingdom Metazoa; phylum Chordata; class Mammalia; order Scandentia; family Tupaiidae; genus Tupaia; species Tupaia belangeri. The sequence continues at coordinate 2,862,534 of NW_006160015.1, forward strand.
CCTTCTATAATAAATACGCATGACTTCTGGCCATCAGGGCTGCAGTCTGGAGTTTACTCTGACTGTAGCTGGCTAAGAACATGCTAAGGGCATGAGGTCTTAGTCTGATTCCTGTTCACCCGCGTCGCCTCCCTGTGCACCCACCCTGGCTGGGGGTACGGCTCCCGGCACAGAATCAGATGTGTAATTCAGTAGGAAAAAGGAAATTTTCCTGGAAAGCAGCGCTATGTAATTGGTTGCTACAGAATGAGCTGAAGCAATAAAGAAGTTTATAGAAATTGTTGACTTGAATTCACATTTCACAAGGTTAAATTTTCTCTATATTTAGCGATCCTTTACACATTAAAATGATAAATGTTTTATTTCTTGCTAGGTTATTTATTCCAAAGATATCTTTTATAGTACGAAAGACTGATTAGGCCATTTATGCTCTCAAGGTGGTATAGCTAAAGCATTAATTCCCAGGATCATGAATTAAGTTAGAAATCTGTGGATCGTTTGCTGTCAGACATAAACAACTGTTTTGGGCCTATAGACTTTACTTCTCTCTCACCCCATGTCCTGCATGTGAAATGAGACGCTGAGATCTTTCACAGCTCCCTCTCATCATTACCGTTTCCTCACCTTGGCCTACAGACAACATGCTGAAGGGCTTGCTCATAACCCTGTGTCTATTTTTCCTTTCAGAGGCGATATTAACCACAATGTGGGATGCCTGCTTAACCCATTATGCACAGAAAGTATAGGGCTACAGTAAAGGAACATCATTTCCAGCTTTTACTTTCTTAACCAAAAAAAAGCAATTAGACTTTCTAATTGGGATAGTGTAACACACACACGCGCACGCACACACACACACGTGTGTATATATATAATGTCTGTTCACAAATCCAGTTCATTACAAGCTCCCCTTCCTTCACCTAAATACTGGTTGGGTCAATGGGTGGAAAAACTCCTCCAACACTAAACCATCCACTGTGAACTCTAGGGCATGGGCTGAGGCTCCTCTGCGTGGGAAAGCCAGTGGTGATAACCTGGGGCTATTAGAATAAGAGATATGGGGACTCTACAGGGTAGATTGAAGAGGAATACCCAGATAGATTCATTTCCCCCTCCTCTTTTCATATAATTCAATAGTTGGACTGACAAAAATCACTTTACGGGGCTGGCCCCATAGTCTAGTGGTTAAAGGAACTAGATCTCGCATGGCCGACTATAGTTCAACTTTTAGCCCTGGTGCTTTGAAAAAGCAAAACCCTGACAGAACAGAAAAGTGGAGGAGAGTTGCAGCATAGTGACACTCCTGTAGGAGCTGTTCCCCCTACCTTCTCTCTCTGGGGAGCACAGGCATTCTCTGGCATTTTTTTTTTTTTTAAATCACATTCAGGATTAAATAAGTCATCATCTCTGGGAATGGGATCAAATATCAGTAGACCTTGAAGTTTCCCATGAGAATCCAATGCACACCCAAGATTGAGAATCGGCTCTTTGTCATCTAACACTTTCACTTTGGCCAGTGCACGATGGTGGCTATAGGAGCAGAGGAAGGAGAAAGGATGATGGAGAGGGCAGCTCTGTTACACACCATGAAAGCCCTGGTCCTCCTCTTCCTTTCACGTCCTTTCCTCTTTTCTTTCCTCCCAGCAGACAACCAGTGTTAGGGTCTTGGGAAGAGAGAGCTGCATTGATCAAAGAAATTAAAGCATGGTGCAGACCTTGTACCGAGTACAAAAGGTCCACATATGGTCAGCTTTCTTTTCTTTGTTTTTGTTTATGGAAGATGTTTGACTGACATAAGCAGAAGTTGGCCAAAATATTGCCTGTACTATTAACTTCCAGTATAAGTCACTTAAATAAAGCCTAGTGAACCTCAATGATAGTAGTTAAAATGCTCCATTGTGTGTGTGTGTGTGTGTGTGTGTGTGTGTGTGTGTGTGTGTGTGTTAAGTATTATCATTATGGTGCTATTGAGCATTTTCTTTGATAAAAAAGAAAAATGCTGTGGGCTGCAGTCTTCTTCCATTATTCTTCCTCACAGGCCCATGAATATGCTTATAACACTAGGGTCAGTTATGTTTATGTGATAATGCTTATACGATATCTGTATATTTGTTTGCATTCCAACTTTGTTCAACAATGAGTGTGGAAACTGCATATGTGAAATAAGTGTTAATACTAATAAAAAGAAAAGGTATGGTAAAGACTATGGGGGCTAGCAGGTGTCACTGTAGTTAAGGTAGCTGGACCACTTGTAAGCAACTGTGTGATTTGAGTCTACACCCAGCTGCTTGAAACAAACAAACAAACAAACAAACAAAACCACCAAGCATATGTGTGTGAGCGTGTTCACAGTCCTGAAAGGAGAAAGGGTGAAGGGATTGTGGCAAGACCGTTCCCTATAGGAGGTGTTCTCTCTCTCTCTTTTTCCTCCAAGTAGTTTGCCTTCCAACCTACGGAAATCTATATTAGATTTTTACAAAAATGCACTCTCCTCTGAGCACACTCCTTTTTAACAAAAATTTAGTTAAAAAAAAAAAAGAATGGGAGAAGCACTGGCAGTACTCCTGGGGCACTAGAGTACACTGGTCTTGTTTCCATTCTCCATCTCTTTTCCCTTTGTCAGCACCTGATAATTTCTCCCAAGCCAATCCCTGCCTTCACGTATTCCAGTACAACAAAACTAGCCCTGGGTGAGAAAAGCCTGGGCCCAGCCTGGGAAGAGAAAAGAACAGGGCTTGATAATCTCCAAGCTAACTGATGTTAGAAGAAGAAGGAAATGCCTACCAAAGCCCAACTGTGGTAGAACTTACCCATATAGAACATAAAACAGAAAGAGTAAGGTAAACGTAATGGGGGCACAAAGTGGTAAAAGGGCAGTTAAACACGGAAGTTTTCGTGGAAATGTTGTATCTAAATTTAAAGCTAAATTGCTCAGTTTTCTCTTTCCTGGTTCATCAACATGGACAACACTAAAAATATGTGACAAGTCCCAGAATAAAAAGCTAGCTTTGTTCAACAGATGTCTAAATAAAAGCAAACCTAAGTAGAAAATTATAATTTTCTTTTTAAAGTAATAATGTATTTATTTTACTGTACCCCATCCTCATTTTCTAGTGGTTTTAACCTATGTGCTATGCATATAAATATATATTTAAGTTCATTCAGTGAGAGAGACACACGTTCACCTCCAATAGGATCCTTATGTCCTGATGCCCTCCTAGCCTCAGCCAGCCCTGTGCACATGCCCATGTCCTTATGGGGACATCTCTAGAAGCAAAGAGAGGCCTTCTTATGTGAGTGACAGCAACACAAAGCATTATGTTATTGCTGCACTGGGGTCCAGCCCACACACACACACACACACACACACACACACACACACACTATATGCATTCATCTCCTTTTTTTTTTTTAATTGGAGAGGTTTTTGCTGTAGGGCGCATGCACCCTATATATGTATATGTATCTATCTATCTATCTATCTATCTATCTATCTATATATACATATACATATTCTTTAAAGACTTCAAATTCTTATATAACTATTAATAAACTTTTTTTTTTTTAAGTAGTGACATGCAGGATGCTTCGGAAGAAAAGAATACTGGGACCAGCAGATGGCATAATGGCTATGTCGCTGGACTCACATGTAGTCGACTGTGGTTCGAGTCTCAGACCCGGTGGCTTTAACTCACACCAAGCGCATGTGTGTGCATCCCCAAGATCCTGAGAGGAGAATGGAGGAGAAGGGATTGAGGTGTGGCCATCACCCCTGTGGGGTGATTTCTTACTTTCTGTCTCTCTGTCTGTCTCTGTCTTTCTGGTGAGCACATGCGCCTTACAGCAAAAACCTCTCAAATTGAAAAAAAAAAAAAAAAAAGGAGAAGATGAAAAGTTTAGTAATAAAAGAAAATTGGTCAACTGCAAAGATAAGTTCAAAGATTTGTGTACAAAAACATTCTTCCCATTATCATTTACAGCAGTCAAAAAGGGGAAACAATTTAAAAATCCCATAAGAGGAGTATACCTACACTGTAAAATATATTTATAATTATATTTAAAAACTAGCACTTAGTACAAACTGTAAGTTAGCTACAGTCTTAGGACTTCTCATAGATTAATATTTGTTTGATAAACCTACATGGGAAAGTCAAAGAATTAAGAACATCCCCTCCAAAAAAGGGGCAGAAACTATGACAAATTTATTCACATCACAGAATATACAAAGTAGCAGGAAATAGAATTTTGATCTCTCAATTCTAAATTCAGTGAATCCATACTGATCATTTAAATAGATTTAATCAATTAAAAAAAAAGAAATGAGGAAGAAACAAGTAGCAATCTCTAAGGCATGGCATGCTGGGTATAAAATGATGGTCCCCACTAAGTTTAGGTAATTCTCTATTAATAAGAATACCATCTGCAGTTTTGGCATTTGAATAAATGGTTATAAAAATATAGATAATTTCTATTTATTTCTAGACAGAGAAAGGATTTCTCAAATTGAAGTCATCAGTAGTCAGTAAAATTCCATTGTTCATTATTATAGAGTTAGCTCAAACTAAAAAGAGCATTAATCTTAGATGTAAATGACTCAGTGAATTTAAAGGCATTGTTCATTTTCTGTACAGAGCTTCTGATGGAGATTTGATTAACAGGATGATTCACTGTGTAATTTTAGGACTGTTTCTATAAACAATCTGACCATAACAAGAAGAATAAAGTCAGGGCACCTTTCAAACACCTACCACTCTCCATGTGCTTGAGCTTGTTGGACAGGACACAGAGGGCATAGCCTCCCAAACCATGCTTTATGAATCATTTTATTCCTTAAATCTATCAATAGAAATTATACATTGGCCTTTGCTGGCATCATAAATGTCTTAATTAGTATGCTTTTGGCGACTACATAAACAGTAGCTATCCTGGTGTGGATACATAAGACTTATAGTAGTAATGTATAAGATCCAAATGCAAATGACCTAATTTAATGTTGCTCTGAATTAGAACATTTGATAAATTTATTTCAAGTCTTTTGTAAGATTCTTCCCAAAGAAAAATAGTAAATGTATTAGGTTTATGTAGTATGATGGCTATTTTACTTTGATGACATCCACCACTTGGAATAAAGAAAAAATTATCACTTTCAGATATTTGATTACTGAGTGCCAAGATCACTTATGAAATGCTACAGTGTTGACTGTATAAATCAAATTAAGTCCTAGAAAAAGCACATACACATGATTTGGTGGTATATTTTAATTTAAAAATAAGTTTTAAATAATCCATATTTTAATTTTGGAATTATACAAATCATAAGTTAAAGCCCCCCACTCCCAAGATACAGATGAGTATTTTCTTGATTTTTCTTTTCTTTTTTTTTTTCCTTAGTTTTGTTATAGGGTGTATGTGATCACCTAAGACACACAGAAAGAGAGAGAGAGAGAGAATAAGAGATTATACAAATCATAAGTTAAAGCCCCCCACTCCCAAGATGCAGATGAGTAGTTTCTTGATTTTTCTTTTCATTTTTTTTTCCTTAGTTTTGTTATAGGGTGTATGTGATCACCTAAGACACACAGAAAGAGAGAGAGAGAGAATAAGAGAGAGAGAGGGAAGTCATCCCCTAGAGGAGATGGCTACACTGTTATCCCTTTTGATCCATTCTCTTCTCAGGATTTGGGGAAGCATGGGGCCAGTATGATTTCAAGCCACTGGATCTTGGACTTGAACTGTGAAGCCAGCTATGTGGGACCTAGCCACCTTAACCTCCACTCCTTCTGTTGCCCCAGGGGAGTATTTTTGAAAAAGTACTCATACTATGGGCTTATTATTTCACACTCGGCTGCATGCTTTGTATTTGCTGTGTTCAGCCATATGTTACATGGTGATATCATATCATTCTTATTATTTCTCTGATGTGTCATAAAGGAACACCCAAAAGCAATGCACATTTGTGTTTTAAAAGCTATCTATATATTGGAAATAGGGAATCTCAGCAAAAGTAACCAATAACAGCTCTGTTTTGGGGAGAACTTATTTAAAAATCTCTGCAAGGTATCCCCAAATAACAGTCCTCTGCTTTTGGTTCAGATTTGTTTTGTTTTGTTTTAAATACCCTGACCTGGGAAGATGTAGCAGGTGCTGTAAAGCAACACCCTCTGGGCCACTTCCTCCCTTTCTTTCTGAAATGGTGGATGTAATGGATCTCCCTCCCTGCTGCATTCAGTTATCATCAAGAGCAGACATCAACCAGCGCTCTAATCTCGCTCTGATGGATAGAATACTAACCTTTCACAAGATTAGAGACACAAGGTGCTCTGGAGATAATAAAATTCAAATAGGTTTATTTCAAAGGGCAACCCAATCTCGCTTTTGTTCATGGGTCACTTGACAGATCATTTGCCAAAGTAGTTTTTGTGTCTTTCTAAGCCAAATTCTGGTTCAATGTGCCAAAGATGTCAAATTAAGTGGGCTCCAGAATCCTCAAAAGTCTACAATTCCAAAGCAGGAACAGGAAAAATTGGGAATAAGATCATTTCACTACATGTAAGAAGAACTCTATTGGCGAATCATTTTCTAATTTTGCTCAAATGATACCAATGTACTCAAAAGGTAAATCAAGGCTGGCCATGTTGAAAACACCAATGATTTCACATAACTTCTGCTCTTACAATCCTTACCTGGAAATTTCAAATGATTAGAAATTTTCATTTTACATAAATGTCTAATGAACACCAAAATCAAAAGTTAAAGCATGTGCATTTAAAAATATATTATGTTGATATCTGCCTAACATTTTTCTAGAAATATGTCAAAGAAAATTAGGTAGTGACATAAATCAAGAATAAGAACTGCCTAAATATAAAGTAAAAAGGATTATAACTATTTTCTCAAGAGCAATCGCTAATCTTTAGCAAAGGCATTGTATATCTCTCCTGTACATACGCTTACCATTTCAAGTTACTTTCTGCCATATGCAAGCTTGCAGATATCTCCTAATAAGAAAATAGTTAAGAAACAACAAAAGCAGTTTCATATTAAGAATGTTCTTAAAATGTCACTCACTTATAAGGTACCATTAGCAAAATTATTATAAAAGATAAAATGTTAAGATTTAAAGAAAACTAGTAATTATATACTATTGTACAAGCTAATAATTAATGTTGAATCTTTAATAGCTAGGACTTTTTGCAATGTAATAGGAAAGTTTTGTTCATTTTTGTTTAAAAACTTGAACTATGATTTTTTTTTTTACAATATGAGGACGTAAAATAAGTAATGTATTGATTGATTTTAGGTTTTTACCTTAGGGTACATACTCTCACCAGAGAGAGACAGAGAGTGGGAAAATAAAAAATCATTACCCTCCACTGGGGTTGGCCACATTGCAATCCCTTTTCCTCTATTCTCCTTTATGGATTTTGGACATTCGTGCACATGTGCCCTATGTGATTTTCAAGCTGCCAGACCGGGGGCTTGAACCACAATCAGCCATGTATTATTAGTCCAGTCCCTTAACCACCATGCCATTTGCTGGTCCGTCTACTACGTATTTAAACTGTAAGAAGCTCTTTAAAATTCAAATGTTACTTCGTAAAAAGAAAACTGCTATTTTGTTTACTTTAAATATCCTAGCAGACCTTTATTCTCTGAAACGTTTTAAAGTCAATTAAAATTGATCATCCTTAGTATATCTTACAAATTAAATAGAACTTTTTAAATGAAACAGTTATAATAAGTTGTATCTTTGAGATAAAATAGCATATATTTTGCTCTTTCATTTCAATAATGCAGCTGAAAAATATGTAAAATAAGTTCTTACTAGAAATCAATCTGAGACCATAGTTGCTGCAGAGGCTATGCCAAAGTAGGAATATTAATTAGATTATGTTAAAGATGTTTGCTTGTAAAAGTTCTACAACAATCATTATTTTTAAAATTTATTTGGTAATGTGAATTTCATGAGGTTAAACTTACTGTCTTTAACTGAGACACGGGAACCACTAAGCGATATTGTACTTTCTGTGCACAGAGCAAATGTAATCTAACTGTGCTAGCGCAGAATACAACCTAGAGCAATCTTTTTTTTTTTTTTTCCCTTTGGAGAGGTTTTTGCTATAGGGTGCATGGGCTTGCCAGAAAGACAGAGAGAGACAGCGAGATAGAAAGCGAGAAATCATCCCCTAGGGAGGATGGCCACGCCGCAATCCCTTCTCCACCATTCTCCTCTCGGGATCTTGCGCACGCATGCATAGGCGCCCGGTGTGAGTTGAAGCCACAGGGTCCGGGACTCGAACTACTGCGATCGGCTACATGGGAGTTTAGCGGCATAGCCATTACGCTAACTGCTGGTCCCTCTACAGTAATCTTTTAAAAGAGTATGTCCAAAGCACACCCTCTGAGTAGGACTGGACAAAATTCACAACAAAATTAAAGAGACGAATTATTGACTGGGAATCATTCTCTGGGTTTTACAAAATGTTGAGGGGTAGGCAGTTGCTCTTGACCTCGTTTTTCTCATCTGTAAAATGGAAATGATAATAGTATAGGACGTTTTCAAGATCATGTGACATGCAAAGGATTTATAAGAGTGACTGACACATATTAAGCACTATAGAATTATCAGTTACAATTAACTGCTGAAGAATGAAAAGACTTGCTAATAACAAACAACCATGGTCATTACAATCCATTTAAAAACTATCTTGGCATGTAAGAGATGAACTTGACTCCTCATCATATCAGTTCACTGAGGCCTTACAAAGTATCTTTACTGAAATGGCCAAAAAACTAATTATCTGACAAAAACAGATGGACTATGTTAGGTGTATATCCTGTTTAAAGAGGTAATACAGTGGAAAGGTAGATATATTACTGAAAACTTGTGTAGTCTACATTCTCTTTTGAGTAGATGGACCACCTCCTTCTATACGTGGGCTTAAATACAACTCTCGGGTCTCCCTGATCATGGTCTTTCAGTTACTGGGGCCTAAAGGTAACACCCCTTTATTTCATGTATACATGACTTCACCATTGAGTTATCCCCTGGCATTGTTGACCTTTTCAAGGGCAGTTTAGATGTGTCTGACATATTTCTCTTACACCAGAAAGTGTGCGTTAGGGCAAAGATGCAACACTGAAGACAGGGTGCGTAGCTGATAATAATGTACACAGAACAGCTTTCTTTTCATATTTTGCATTTATGAGATTTAATGGATTTCTTCCTTTCTTCAACATACTTCTTAGCATTAATTACCCATTAATTCTTTTCCAATTAAGTTAGATCACAATTCTCATTTCTTATAAATCTCTTCGGATTTTTAATCTCCTTTCCAGAAATTCTGACAAAGATGCTCTAGCAAAGCTGATTTGGCTTCAAGTCCCTGTGAACATGTTTTACATTCTCTCATGAAACCATTTGCTAGAAAAAAAATTAAGATCCACAATCGAACTTGTGAGAAACTTCTAAACAAGCACCAACTTATCTTTACACTATTTACTAACCAAGCCTAAGAATATTTCTTAACCAGGATAATATCTACTTGATTATTTTCCTACCCAAATGATTTTTTGCAAGCTGGTCAAGTGAAATGACATTGATAATTGTGCAAAGGTCAATCTAGGCTGTAACCAGTGGTTCTTCTAGTCTATAGGATCAGTCACTTTGTCAAAGAGGAAAATTAGCCATGTTTGGCATGGCTGCTTCTGAGCAGTCTATGGTCCTTGCCACTTTGTTACACTCCAGGTGCTTGCAAATTGATTGCAGAATAAATTGCTCCTGACTCTTTCCAAGAATGAACCTTAACCTTACAAGTAATTAATTCCCAGATACTTATTTCATTTTCGTCTGTACAATCGTCTGGGGTGACTATCCTCTTTCCAGTTTCCTGGATCTGTGCCCATCCTCCATAAATCTGCAAAATCACTTAAATGAATACAAGGTAACTAAGTGTTGCATTTGATCTGGCATTAAATGCTGAACAGTTGTTGACTTCAGTCAAATACATAAATTTTCACTGCGCACAGAAAGAAGGCATTTCTTCTGAAGCAGTTTGGATACGGCTGTGCAGTCAAGTTCAGACATGTAAAGGCAGATGTAATATTAAACAAATTAGTAAGACACCTTTTCCATTGTCCTAAGTATTTAAGTAAAAAAAAATGCACATACGTATCTAAATAAGAGGCATAAAACTTAAAGCAAATCATGGCTTTTGTTATACACCGTACTGTGGTAATTTGCAGATCCAAGCATCAGCTAACATTTTCCCCAAGAGAAAAGAAATCCACAATAATAATATAGCACACTTGACTTTAGACTTTTGACATTAATTTTGAATTTCTTTGGTTTCAAAGGTTGAGTCAGATCATCACATTTCTTTAATGTTGTGTGTGTGTGTGTGTGTCTGTGCATGTGTGTGGTTTAATTATTGGTCATACTCTGAAAGGTACCACAATAACAATTTATCAAGCAGTTTAGCTCTCTCACAAGTAAATGTCATCTCTTATCTGAATTTCAAAGCCAGTCCTATTATCAATGGACCTTCTGAAAAACAAACACTAGACACATTCAAGCAAATATCGACCTTCAAGCCAGGACTGAAACCATTTCAACTCTTTTTTGAAGTCTCACAAGCTTAACCTCTATTGTCCTATTTGGAGCTTGTGTTTTCAACAACAATCTACAACACAAAGAGGAGGGTGCTCCATTTAATTCAGAAAAGTGATAGAAAGGCATCTAGCTGAAAATGAATAAAACTGACTCAAGGCAGTACTGAATCTTTGACTTTTGAATGTTTTCCAAATAGTCTAGTTTTGTTCTGTTTTGTTTTTTAATAATAATGCTCCTTTTCATTCTTAAGATAAAAATAGACAAGTCCTGTGAATGTTAGCTGGGCCTAAAGAGGGATTGAGACTTAGGTTGTGTCTGATTAAAACATTGGTGGACCACCATCATATATGGTAAGCTTAGGGAAGGAGAAGATTGGGGGGCTTTCTTCAAAAACAAAGTTTTGTGATGGGTGTCTGAAATGCAAGAAATTCAAGGGATTCAGAGCCAGTCGAATGTCTTTGTTGAGTCTGGTTCCATGGGAGAGAACTGAAGTAAAGAAAGAACAAGAGAAATAAGTAAAAGTTGTACAATTCTTAGGTTTTTCTTTAGGTTTCTTGAGATCTGAAATGTCCCTGGAGCCTCCATGTGAAAGAGGGTTCTCAGAGAGAGGGCCCTTCTTACCATCCAACTGAACACAGCATGGGACCACAATGTCGACAGCCATGGAAGTGAACCTCCAGTTGCCACTTAGCTGTATGCAGCTCTGGGAACATCAGGAATCAGAACTCCAGGCAGCCAAGCTGTGCCCACAGCAGGAGGTGACCACAGTGGCATCTGGAAGTTATCTCCTGACCAAGGTTTCTAAACAATAGTAAATGAAGAGTGGTCCCTACTAGCTCTGAAGTCAAGTCACAGTGGGTACAGATGGGCAAATAGTTTAGGATCAGCTAGAAAGAACTAGAGGAAGCTGGACAGGGGTTGGAGAAATGACTGTCAAAGCTACACCATTTATGAGAGAAGAGCATGTTGCTTGTGAGTTAGAGAAACCAATGCCAATGTATTTGTACTTCAATACTGGTAAGAGCCAAAGATATCCACATTTCACACTCTGCCCCTTAAAATCCTGAAGGTTGAAATAAGAACCTTAACTCAGGCAAACTGAAATTAAAGGGAGTCGTAATTGAAATGAAGAAAATTAATCCACTAACCACATCTTGTAAACTTCTTCATAATTCATATTAGAAGCAGAAATGTATCAAATGTGGTCACTGATTCTGGGAACAGTGTAGTTTTTCTGCAGAGCGAGAAAGGTAGCTATCTGATTCAGGTGAGAATCTAGTATTTTTAGTTGTAAGGAGTGAGAAAGTGGGGAGCATTTGCAGGGTCCTCAGAGAAGTGATGTTTGCGGAGTTGCACTGCCTAGAATAAATTGATACAAAATCAGTTTTCTTTTTAAATGGACAAAGTTTGCTTTCACAATCTCCACCATATTCATTGATAAATCCTGTATTGGATCATTTCAGGACACGTATAGAATTCAACCTGTCTTCACCAGTCTCACTGCTACCACCTTGCTCAGAGTCTCTGCCATCTTTTTCCTGCCTTACCACACAGGTCTCCAAATGGTCTCCCTACGTCCGCTTTGGCTCCCACAGTTATTCTGTTGACAAGTTATCTCAACACCCTCTCCCCAAATAGGACGTTTAAAAAGATAGTTTTGTTATATTTTATTCTGATGTATCTCAACTACTAAGAAGAGAATCTGACACAAAGCAGGTCCTCAATAAATACTCATTGAATAAATTCATGCTTTCTCAGACTTTCTTGAACAAAACTTGCTGTCCAGAGAAGATTGCTGCTGAATTAAATGGACCTCATGGTAAAGACATGAAAACGCAAAACCTGGCATAATGGCTGGCACTTACATTTATTGTGAGTAATTAATGCTTTAATGAATGAAATATTTTGGCTCATGGTACAAGAAATTTAGTTGTCAACAAATTATTTGAAAGAGAGTTATTTGGGAAAGAGGATCCTTGCTGAAATCATAACTTACAGAAGAGTTATCTGCATAACTTAAAGAGTAGGCTAACATCTGCAATTTACATAGATTTTCCTCATTTCTTTTAATGCCTCTTAACACTCAGAGTCGCCTTTTTTCCCTAAAAACTGGAATAGACACAGAACAATCTCTATGAGAAATAAATTTTATTTAATTAATAAATATTTATTTATTTATTAATTAATAAATATTACAGAATAGGATGAAAATATTCTAATTTTCAAAGTTTTTTTTCAACCTGCACATAGAACTATAAAGTGTATATCACTATCTCATAAACCTAAATGAACCTAGTCTTTGATGAGTAAATTATTAACATTTGCAATGGAGGTTTTATAACCAAGAAATTGTTGGCCTCTGTTGTATTATACAGGCACTGGGGTGACTCAGGAAAGAGAAGTCTGTCTAAGTGGTACATTTAATTCCATAACTACCATATTGTCTGAGTCACCCATCTGCTCTCCATTAAGTCAGCTTCATAATTAAAAACAAAATTATAATTGCTTAAACTGTTGTCTAACTGTTGCCTTTTGGGAAATGATCAGTGTCCCAGAAACTTCTTTTGGGTAGACACAGCTTACTGAAGACAGCATGGCACTGAATTAGAAGGTGAATGCTCTTGGGTTTCCAGTAGGGTTTAGCTGTGATTGCCGGTGAATCATTTGATCATATGTGTATTAATCCTGTGAGTTTACTACTTACTACCTGAGTCGAGCATATACCAGTGTCAGATGACCATGACCTTAAAAGTGTTCCAATCAGTACTCAAGGGGAAATGGACAGAAGGAATGTAAAAATTGTTGCTTTCTATTACAACGACAGCTCTCAAAGTGTTGTCCCTACGGTTGTGTTAGCATGACCTGTCAACTTGTTAAAATAATTCTTGGCTTCGTTCTAGATTGGCCAATTTGGGAAGGGTGGGGCTCCTCAGTGTGTGTAAACTAGCTTTCCGGATGATTCTGATGCAACATTAATGTGAGAGAACCTTGGCTTCATTCTAGATTGGCCAAATTGGGAACTATGGGGGTGGGGCTCCTCAGTGTGTGTAAACTAGCTTTCCGGATGATTCTGATGCAACATTAATGTGAGGGAACCACCACATTAGCAGAGGAATCTCAAATACAGGTACTTTCAACAACTAACTCACATTTTATGGAATCGCTCTGTTTTAACTATGACTTGGGAAGCTGTGCTTCATTTCTGAATTTTGTCCACAGATCTTTAAATCTTCTAAGCCCCCAAAGAGATCTTTCCTTAAATCTCTAATGTGAGAGAACCACCACATTAGCAGAGGAATCTCAATACAGGCACTTTCAACAACTAACTCATATTTTATGGAATCGCTCTGTTTTAACTATGACTTGGGAAGCTGTGCTTCATTTCTGAATTTTGTCCACAGATCTTTAAATCTTCTAAGCCCCCAAAGAGATCTTTCCTTAAATCTCACCTTTCTATAATTCCAGTCATTTTTATTCATTAGTAGAAAACACCTGTAACAGCAGGAGCTACTTACATTCTAATTGTTTCTTGTTCCTCTAAATTGCTTGTCATTATAAAAGAAATGACAGAAGTGAAATGGGAGAAGAGCAACATGGCAAGAAGACTAGAGCCCATTTCCCATGTTTAATTGCTATACAATGCTAAGAACAGATTAAAAAGATAAATCAAAAGTTTGCCGAAAAAAGTGAGGCCCCCAGTCAGTTTTATGGTTTCATTTGAGCTGCAAAGATATTATTATACACTCATTTACAAAACAATGAGCTCTTACTGTTTATGAAAGTTTAATCTCTTGGTTTATTGCCTTAATATATTTCACATTGGTAAGGTTTACTTTTAAATGAAATTTCTGACTGTCTTATGTGGATGTTATTTTATACTGAGAATACAGACAGAATGAGTGTAACATCATAATTGTATTCATCTATGAAGCAATTAGAGTCAGGGTAATTGCTTCTAGTTCTTGCATATCTGCATACAAAGTAATAGAATTAATATTTTATCATTTGGCAGTATCCCTTGTTAGCTAAGAATTCTAACATTGTATATCTTCTTTGTGTGTCCACAAGAATTTAAATAGACCCTCTATTAATATTTACCTAAACCAGAAGCTATGCCAAGTAAAAAAAATGATGTGGAGTTAGTTGGCACCATTGCTCAACTCATGCATCCAGTTGACACCCAGTGGGACAGAGGCCCTGGAGCACACATTCCAAACTGATCAGGCCAGTAACAACCAAGGGAATGCCTAAGAACCCCTTCTGAGTCCCCAGTTATTTTCCAAGTGATCTCATGGCAGCCAAGTGAGAATGAATTCCATTGTGTTCTGAGATTGATTCTGATTCAAAATACGAGGTTGCTCTAATATAAAAATTCTTATAAAAATACCTCTTGCAAGTTTCCACAAAGAGAAAATTGACAGAGCCCAAGAAAGAGAGCATGATGACCTACAGGAGTAGCTTGGTGAATGACTGACAAGACTCAAGTCCTCAGCCAGAATCCACAGGACTAAGAAGGGCTAAATGAGGACTTATAGCCTCATTTATTTCTAAGAAGCTTAGACTGGAGGGAGAGAAAAGAAGCCATAAATTAAATGGCACTTTGCTTGAATAAAGGGGAACAAATGAGGGAATTAAGTTGAAACTAACAGCTCAACTACTGGACCAAATTTAATTGATAGATAAGCTGTATTTCAACATAAATAAATATTATAAAAGATGGAAGCAAACTGGTCATTCTTCTCCTTTTTGGCATGTGCAAGCAAATATCCTTTATGGAGAAGGACATGGTCTAAAATTAGGAAAGGTTAAAAAAATGATGTATGAATTAGAGGCATAATGCACACCACATTCCTGCCATGTATTACATAGTCCATGCAGCAACCTTCATTTTCATGTAATATATGAACTTAAAAATGGAACTTCTACTGAAGTTGAGCTCCTTTTTTTTTGAGAGGTTTCTGCTATAGGGTGCGTGTGCTTGCCAGAAAGTCACAGAGAGACAGAGAGACAGAAAATAAGAAATCACCCCTTGGGGGGATGGCCACACCTCATTCCCTCCTTCTCCATTCTCTTCTTGGGATCTTGGGCATGCACATACATGCACCTGGCGTGAGTTTAAGCCACCGGGTGCAGGACTCAAACCATGGTCTACTACATGGGAGTCCAGTGACATAGCCATTACACTATCTGCTGGTCTCCAAAGTTGAGCTACCTTTTAAAAATACAATAGTCTTCTAAAATTTTTATGATTTTCTTATCTTTTTATTTGCTATTTCAATTTTTTACTTAGCTCATTATTCTCCATCTATCATTAAGAGACTTTGGGGCTGACTGGTTATGTGGTGGTTAATAAGGGTGCTGAACTCCCACATGTCAAACCGCAATTCGAGTCCTGAACCTGGCGGCTTGCTTTCTCTCCCTGTCTCGTTTACTCTGTCCCTCTCTGGTCAAATTAATTAATTAATTAAAATTAAATAATTCTTAAAAAAAAATTATGGGGGGCCAGCAGGTAGCATGGTGGTTAAGGCAGCTGAATTCCCAGAAGTCCAACCACAGTTCTAGTCCCAGACCCAGTACCTTGAAAAACATGCTGGGCACATGTGTGTGCATGTCCAAAGTCCTGAGAGAAGAATGGAGGAGCAGTGCAGCATGGTCCTCCCTCCAGGGGATGATTTCTCACTTTCCCTATCTCTGTCTCTCTCCTTTCTGGCAAGCACACATATTTTATGGCAAAAACCTAAAACAAAACAAAAAACAACATTTAAAAAAAGGACAACATTTAGAGTTCCTTTGAATAAAGAATGTTCTGGTAATAAAGGTCAACTGCCTATGATGCAAAGCACTTTGAATACCGAGTAGGAGAGGCCAGCCTACAGCAGTGTTCAGGCACTGTACAGTGGAGCCAGATCCTGCGTGGCCAGCCATAGTTTGAATTGTGGCTGGACCAGGGTGCGTGTGCTTGCCAGAAAGTCACAGAGAGACAGAGAGACAGAAAATAAGAAATCACCCCTTGGGGGGATGGCCACACCTCATTCCCTCCTTCTCCATTCTCTTCTTGGGATCTTGGGCATGCACATACATGCACCTGGCGTGAGTTTAAGCCACCGGGTGCAGGACTCAAACCATGGTCTACTACATGGGAGTCCAGTGACATAGCCATTACACTATCTGCTGGTCTCCAAAGTTGAGCTACCTTTTAAAAATACAATAGTCTTCTAAAATTTTTATGATTTTCTTATCTTTTTATTTGCTATTTCAATTTTTTACTTAGCTCATTATTCTCCATCTATCATTAAGAGACTTTGGGGCTGACTGGTTATGTGGTGGTTAATAAGGGTGCTGAACTCCCACATGTCAAACCGCAATTCGAGTCCTGAACCTGGCGGCTTGCTTTCTCTCCCTGTCTCGTTTACTCTGTCCCTCTCTGGTCAAATTAATTAATTAATTAAAATTAAATAATTCTTAAAAAAAAATTATGGGGGGCCAGCAGGTAGCATGGTGGTTAAGGCAGCTGAATTCCCAGAAGTCCAACCACAGTTCTAGTCCCAGACCCAGTACCTTGAAAAACATGCTGGGCACATGTGTGTGCATGTCCAAAGTCCTGAGAGAAGAATGGAGGAGCAGTGCAGCATGGTCCTCCCTCCAGGGGATGATTTCTCACTTTCCCTATCTCTGTCTCTCTCCTTTCTGGCAAGCACACATATTTTATGGCAAAAACCTAAAACAAAACAAAAAACAACATTTAAAAAAAGGACCACATTTAGAGTTCCTTTGAATAAAGAATGTTCTGGTAATAAAGGTCAACTGCCTATGATGCAAAGCACTTTGAATACCGAGTAGGAGAGGCCAGCCTACAGCAGTGTTCAGGCACTGTACAGTGGAGCCAGATCCTGCGTGGCCAGCCATAGTTTGAATTGTGGCTGCACAAGTATGAGGACATCCGGCACTTGTGCCTGTGTTCTGACTGGATGAGAAATGGAGGAGAAAGTATTGGGGTGACCACGCCCCACTGAGGATGTGTCACTCAACTGAGCACTCTCTCACAAGTGCCCAGGTCCCTAGCAATTAGAAAAGAAGAATATAAAGTGACTTTGAGAGAGAAAGAGACCTATGCCTTTACTACTCACATGGATTTTAATTATTCTGAAATTTCATTAGTTCTGAGCCTATATTTGTTGACCTGATTTCTTCATGGTCCGGTTTTCCCTATTAATCTTTGTGGTTGTAATTTTAGTTGGATAAAGAATTATTAAGCCCTAACTAGCAAAAGGATTAAAGGAAACATGCAATAGTTTTTGTAAAAAGCTCATATAATTTTTCAGATAGGAACCCATAACTATGGGTATGTCAATTGGTCCTCAAAACAGCACTGTTACCATGGAGAAGAAAGAATGACTCTCTTCTCTAGTTCCCTGAGATGTAGAGAGTTCAAGTGATGTGCCAAAATTATTCAGCTACTAAATAGAAAAGCCCAGACTGGACAAGAGTTGAGACATTACCAAGAATAGAGGAGGAAAGAAGGACAATTGTCAAGGGAAAGTTCATAATTTCTGATTATAAATTGAAAAAGGTGAGAAATGGATGGGGCCTCCATACATACATTCATATATAGGAGTTTGGGAGGCAGCTCTTAGCATCCATGCGGTAGGAACTCTGGGGGTAGATACACATTATGGGGCTAAATAATTTACGATATACTGTAATCTAAGTGGAAAATTAGGTCATGGCATGCAGAGTTATTTGGTTTAGGAATATGGAATTGGATTTTAAAATTGAAATGTTCTAGAGACAGCTTGAGATGTGAAACTGACTGTTGAGAGGTCAGAAAAAGTTCAGATCTTGAAATAATGCTATGAGAATAAATGCATTCTTGAATCAAATAAATTTCAGAAATTTCAAGGTTAGATAATACATAATGATAGATCCCTTTCCTTATTTATGTGTTATTAATTGTATATCATCAAAAGAGAAGAAGGTCTGAAATGTGTATATTTTCTAGAAAGTTAAAAAAAAACATTAAAAAAATGATTTAAAAAAAAGAATGATTTGACTGGGCAAATACAATATTGGGCATAATT
Source organism: Tupaia belangeri chinensis (assembly GCF_000334495.1). Classification (NCBI taxonomy): domain Eukaryota; kingdom Metazoa; phylum Chordata; class Mammalia; order Scandentia; family Tupaiidae; genus Tupaia; species Tupaia belangeri. Next base: position 2,881,224 of record NW_006160015.1, read on the forward strand.
GGTGTAACATATGAATGCTTCATCCTTTTTTGTTTTATTCATGGTCATGAGAAGCTCAGAAATTAATCAAAATATTGGTTGAAATATTCCTGTACCTTTGGAGGGTAGTAGTTGCAACTGTATCACCCTGTAACGACTTTATATTATAGTTGTATATGTATGCTAACTGTTAATATATGCCATACAATTCACCAGTTTAAAGTACACAATATATTTACTTATCCTAGTTTCTGTAAGAAACACAGCCACCACACAACCAATTTTACAATTTAATAATGCCGAGAAGTAATTCCATACTCATGTCATTCTGATTTTCTCTCAACCTTCTTCCTCCCAGTCTCCACACCCTGCTCTAGGCAACCACCAACCTATTTTCTATCTCTATATATTTGCCTATTCATATCAATATACGCATATTCTAAGTGCTTATTAAGCTAATTAATAATTAGCTTTTTTGCCCTTAGCATAATTTCAAAGTTCATCAATAATAAAGGATGTATCAGCACTTCCCTCCTTTGTTACGACTGAATAATATTCCATTGGTTAGACATACCACATTTATTTATAAAGTTCATCCATATCACAAGATGTATCAGCACTTCTTTTTATGACTGAATATGTCATTATATAGACATATCATACTTATTTTTTCCCTCACCAGTTGATATTCCAGTCATTATGTAGATATTAACACTCCCAAGCCCATTTTTGGTTGGACATATGTTTTTCTTTCTTTTAGGTATATTCTTAGAAATGGAACTGGAGGGACTATGGTAATTCTATGCTTAATTTTTGAGGAACTGACACATTGTTTTCCATAACAGCTGTACCATTTTACATCCCCACCAGTAATGTAAAAGGTATTTAATTTCTCTGCTTTTTCATCAATACTTGTCATTATTTGATTTTTTTTTTCATTTTTTTTAACCCATAGCAAGAGAGACAGATACAGAGAGAGGTAGAGAGACAGCACTTCCAGAGGATCTTGACATTCTGTTCCACCCTCAGCTTCAGTTAGCTGGGGATCATGGGTAAATGCAGGCCTAGCTTATTCATGGGAGTCTCCAAATGCAAACCCAGAATCATCCTATGTGTGTCTGCCTTGCAGTGCATCACATTCAACTGCTGCCTTGCCATCTAGTCCCAACTGACTTCTTGATGACAATAATTTCAATAAGTAGGAAGAGGTATGTGGTTTTGATATGCACTTCCATATGGTACAGTCTGAACTCTCTTATGCTGTATATTTGTACATCTTCAAGTCCTTTGTTCATTTGTATGGATGAGAGCTGAGATATTTTTATGTATTTTGTATATGAGCCCTTTATTAGATATATGATTTGCAAATATTTTTCCTGTTCTATCCTCTTTTTAAGCCTCATTTTCCTCCTATACTTTAAAAAAGTCAAATATAAATTAGAAAATGAGAATAAAAGAAGCTGCTCTAGGATTAGTTCAGTAACAGTAGCACGAATGCAAGTATGCTAAACTGAAAATTTAGTTTTCCTTCTTTACATAAATGTCAGAGGAAATTTCATTTCTTAGTTCATGATGAATAACACATTTTTCATATGGTGGCCATAATAAATACTAAATAAATGATGATAAAAGCTGAGTATAGAGTAGAGAAAACTCTTTTTTTTTTTTTTTGGGAGATTTTTGCTATAGGGCGCGTGTGCTCGCCAGACAGCCAGAGTGAGACAGAGAGACAGTGAGAAATCACCCCCCAGGGGGGATGGCCATGCCGCAATCCCTTCTCCTCCATTCTCCTCTTGAGATTTTGGGCATGCACGCACATGTGCCCAGCGTGAGTTTTAAGCCACCGGGTCCGGGATGCGAACCGCGGTCGACTACGTGGGAGTCCAGCAACATAGCCATTACGCTAACTGCTGGTTCCCAAGAGTAGAAAAAACTCTTAATTGCTAAAATCAGATTTATAAAAATAATCAGCATACTTTTTTTTTTGCTATTATAAGTTATTATTTTTCTCTCAGGTATTTCTGTTGTTAGATATATTTATTATTCATAGGTTACAGTACTGGGCTCTGTTTACCAGATTTTATTGTTTTCATATCATCATATTTATTCCACTTATAAATGGTTCTTAAAAGTTATTTTAATGAATGTACTTTAATTTGAAATTAGATATAAGAATTTGTTTTATGAGTGCCTAAGTGACTGACAGTAGAAATAATAATGTGGTATCCATATCCAGCTATCCCAGATAATTAGAAAACAAAGCAAAACAAAACACAGAGAATGGAAACAAAGTTAACTTATTTTAGAAATAAGAAAACAGAAGATAAGAGAGGACAATTAGTAAACTGTATAATGATAAATTTTTGTTCTTTTAATTTTTATTTTATATTCTTTATTTAGCATGAATATTTAGCAACTGTTAATAATTAAAGTAAAAAAAAAGCATTGAGGGATTTAAAATATAATCTCCTACATACCTATTTAAACAGGGAAAATTACTATCTATTATAACTAAAAGAGAGTCATTAATTTATTCACTCATTTTCACCCAGAGAATAAAGAGATAGTACATTGACTAGTAGAAAGAGAGGTTTTAAGAAGTAGAAATGTATGGAATTCCAAGGTGGATTCCTTTCACCTAGAGGATACAAACAAGGAGATCAGAGACATAAAGCAGAAGTCTGAGGTAGAGAGAGAGGTCAATGAGAGACTTGGCCATTGTTCACTGTTGTTACCTATCTTACAGATTTCTACTACTCTTATATCTGCAAACTTTAGATGACTCCTCTTTTGAACTTTCCCATAAGCCAACATGAAACCATAAATTAGACATCTCCACACTTTTTTTTTTTTTTTTTTTAGTCAATGTTTCTATTTTCCCTTCTTTTTGGCTTGAACACATAGCAAAGACTTTCATTCAGAATATGGCCCGGGGGCATCAACTAGGAATTGGGAGCTGTCCCAGGAAACAGAGCCAGGCCTTGCAGTGCTCCTCAAGGGCTGGGGGAAGGGGGGATGAGCAGAAGAAACGAGCACATAGACCATTCTGTGTCAGGAGGCAGACACCGGATAGTGCCTGACTAAACTGTGCTCCACGGCACAGCAGTGATATTCCAGAGAACAAAGACCCCACCTGGTGACCATGGTTCAACTCTTCAGCTAGGTCAGCCTGAAGACACATCCAAGTGCCCACAGTCCAACAGTGTGCTGGGATAGAAGAAGAGGATCACTGCATGGCTAGAACCTGAACAGGGCGTTCATCTCTCTCATTCTCTCGCTCTCACGCATGTACACATATTCTATCATGAACCAAGAAAAGAAGAGAAAGAGCAAAACAGAAGCAACACTGTAAGAAAGTAGATGGGACTATTTTATAGGTTATAAAAAGCTAACAGCTGCTTGTGTATTCTTGTTTTTGTTTTTAAATCTTCAATTCCAGCCTTTATATTTAGTTTAACTCCACACAGTTAGAAAAGACTCAGTGGAGGGTTGTTCCCCATGATACAACCACCCTCTGACAGACAATGGGAAGACAATAGAGAGCCAGAAGGTCTGCTCTGCTACTCAGTCTTGCAAAGCGAACACTGCAAATGCCTATTGACGCAAACCATTTTCTTAACAAGTAGGTGTTGATGCTTTTTATAAATCCTTTTCAGAATTTTGTCCACAGTCTCTTTTCATAATTTTGTCCATAGTCTCTATTGATCTATCAGCCATTTAAAAAATAATTACGTGATTCAGCGTTTCTATGCTGTGACTCAAAGCAAATTGAATGCTGGTGGATATAATTCATCCAACCTACTCTTTTCCTAATCGATCTGCCAAATAACTCAAGAAGTTTTAAAAATATACAAACTTACAACATTGGCAGGCAAATTCATGAAGAGAAGAAATGTTCCATAATATTGGGAAAGGTTAAAACATGAAATATAGGAAATTACTGCAGCCAATATTCTAGGTTAATGTTCACGCTGATAGGATAATTTTTAGTGCACACTTCGAATTCAATTTCCTTTATTTTAAGAAAACATATTTCATGCACATTGCTTACAGGTGGAATAACTTGCAAAAACATAATCTGTTTTATAGGCCACATTCTCATAGAGTTTTTGCACAATTCCAGTTCACCATAAATGTTTTTCTGGCAAGACCAACATTACATGTTACCTTTCTTACATTTGTTCTAGGTCATTGATTTCATAGCACATACAATTTTATCATGACACTAATCTCTACTCTAAGGGTGGTTTCACTTTCTCTTTGGGATGCTGTTTGTATTGACCTAGACATCATAGTGACCTTGAGTAATTCCTCTATCGCAGAAATACTATTCTCCCAAAAATGTTCAGTTCAGTCCTTGAGAAAAACCTCCCTTAGACTCTGACTTTTAGAACCAGCACCTGTTCACTCTGTATACAGCTTTGCCCATCAAGAATAGTTTCAAGTCTTTTGGGTTTAATTCCACAAAAAATGTATTCTTTAGCAATGCTACATACTCAAAGAGCAATTAATGTAAACCTATCCACAGAAAATGTTGGAGTGGTTTTGTTGTAGTTGAAGTGCACTCTTCAGTAAGAGATACCTTCTAACATCTTGATTCTTAAGATACAATCATTACACACTTGAGAAATAGTGCCAACATTACTGGTGCAGTAGTAATCATAGTCCATGAAAACTGTAAATTGTGTTCGTAGACAAGAAGTTAAGGGATCAGAATATAGGCTTTATAAGTTTATATGTTTTGTATACTGGGTACTCACAATACCCTGGCACTTCCCACCAAAAATAAATGTCTAGTAAATACATGACATGACACTTAAAAGTTGTTTTAATTTTTTTTTTTCCCCAATAGGTAGTGGTTCTTTTTGTTTGTTTGTTCTTAGAGAGATTTTTGGCATACAGTGCTTGGGCTTGATGAAGAGACAGAGAGAGACAGAGAAACAGAGAATCACCCCCCAGGATGATTCCCATCCTGCAATCCCTTCTCCTCCATTCTCCTCTTGGGATTCTGGGCATGCATGCACACAAGCCTAGCATGAGTTTCAAGCTGCTGGTTCTGGGACTCGAACCACAGTGGGAATCCAATGATGTAACCATTATCTCTTATGCAATCTGCTGGTCCTGATAATTCTTTCTTTTTTATAAAAAATTACTTTAATTAACTTTACTTATTTTAGATTGACTAAAAAGGGGGAGGGAGGGAGAAAGAGGGAGAAGGAGAGGGAGAGGGAGAGGGAGAGAGAGAGAGAGAGCAAGCAAGCTGCAGGGTCCAGGACTCAAACCTCAAACTGCAGTCGCCATGTGGGAGTTCAGCACCCTTAACCACTATACCCTGCCAGCCCAGCCTCCTACCCCTACCCCGGTGATTCTTTTAAGGTAGAAATAATGTGATATCTCCATCAGTGTCAACTTAGTATGGGACCCAAAGTTGTAAATGTAAAAAAGATCTTGGTAAGACTGGGCTCTCCTTTTTACAGAGCCAGGCACCATGCAATGTTTTCCATATAAGGCCTAATGGCCTAATACTCACAACTACTCCACAGTGGACATCATTTAATTCTGTCACTGTTACTGAAGTGGAGACAGAGGCACAAAGTCATGGAGTAAGTTAGGGCAACTCAGGTCATCCTGAGTCTAATAAACCTCTACCATGCCATTTTTTTTGCCTCTAAAAGCTATTAGTATCTTCACCTTGTAGTGTAGACCAATTCAACTCCTCCTTGCTAAAAAGTAATAACAATATAGGTATTGATAAATTGATAACTTTACATGCCTCAGAACAATAGTATCTAATCTTAAATACTAAACAAATATTAGTATGTAGATTATTCTATGCAGTTTAGTACTGAGTTTGAACTTAGAATTAAAATTGAACATATTTTGAAAACAGTAAATGTATTAACTTTAACATTTGTGCTTTTACACCAGGTACCTGACTAAAACTCACTAAACTCTAACAGATAGGGACATCTGGGGCCAGCAGGTGAAATAGTGGTTAAGGTGTTGTACTCCCACATGGTCAACCATGGTTCAAGTCCTGGACCGAGCTGCTAGAAATTCATGCCAGGCATGCGTGTGTGCATGCCTAAAGTCCTGAGTGGGGAATGGAGGAAATGTAATTACAGCAGGATAATCCCCCCTGGGGGTGATTTCTCACTTTCTGTCTCTCTTTCTCTCTATATATCTCCAGGGAGCAATGCCTATAGTAAAAATCTCTCTCTCTCTCTCTCTCTCTCTTAAAAAAAGAAAAAAAAAGACATTGTAAAAATTCTAGATTAGCAGAAAAACAGTTACATCTGCTTCTACATATTTTTGGGTAAACTATCACTATAAATTTAATTTGTCACTGAGGTACAACAGATTAGGGGTTCAACACTTAGATATTAAGAGATAAAATATTAATTTAAGATACGCTATGTAGATTTTTTTTTGAGACGTTTTTGCTATAGGGCATGTGTGCTTACCAGAAAGACAGAGAGAGACATAGAGACAGAAAGCAAGAAATCATCCTCCTCAGGAGGATGGCCATGCCGCAAACCCTCCTCCTCTATTTTCTTCTTGGGATCTTGGGCACGCACACACATGCGCCTGGCGTGAGTTTAAGCCACCAGATCCAGGACTCAAACCATGGTCAACTACATAGGAGTCCAGTGACATAGCCATTACACCAAATTGCTGGTCCCACACAATGTAGCTTTTAACTTTTCACATATAAAACCATACATTTTGTTATCACATATATCTGATAGCTAAATGTTTGTCACTGTGGTGGGAGCATGTTCCAAATCACCTTTCCATGGGTTGGCATATGTACTCATTTCAGGGTGCAGCACGCCTGTTACTGAGAATGCATGCAGCCCTTCACAGCACAGCAAGTGAATGAATTATACCTACCATAATTTTTTGCACTGCAAAATCTAAAAGGGTTAGGTAAAAGGTCACCTGCTGCTTATTAAATCTGGTTTTGACATGGTTGAATGACTGAAGTTTCCAGGGTTTAAAATTCAACTTCTTATCACCTGGCTTAAACTTCAGTGTTAGCTCTGTCAAATACCGCATGTCACTTATACATGTTCACGTAATTGGGTTCACAGAAGCCCAATACCAGTTTTAAATCTGGCCCCAATTAGAAGATACATCTCTAAAGTTGTATATTTGGCTTCTATTTTTCATACATTCACCACTTCCATAGCTTCTGGGAACAGAGAAGTGATGTTACATGTCATTGTAGTTTACTTAGTTCATGGTATGGAGAACTGTGCTCCAGGGACCAAGTTCTGGTGAGGTCACAAGATGGCAGAGGACAGGATCTTGAGCAGAGCAGTCTTTGTCTCGGTCTGTATCTGCTAGGCTGTCACAACCTAGACCTTGCCATATTAAGAAGAGTTACCCTTCTGGACCAGCAGATAGCGTAATGGCTATGTCATTGGACGCCCATGTAGTCAACCACTATTCAAGTTCTGGACGCAGTGGCTTATACTCAAGCCAGGTGCATGTGCGTGTATGCCTAAGATCCTGAGAGGAGAATGGAGGAGAAGGGATTGTAGCTTGACCATCCCCCTTGGGGAGTGATTTCTTGCTTTTTATCTCTCTATCTCTCTCTGTCTTTCTGGTGAACACACGCACCCTATAGTAAAAACCTCTCAAAAAAAAAAAAAAAAAAGAGTTACCCTTCTATAATCTCAGCTTCAACCATTCCACTCTCTAAGTGCTACCTAATTCCTTCTATTAATAGTACTACCACTTTGGCAATCCTTCAGGGATATACAAATTACTAGGATGTACAATCCATGATTCTACCACCTTTTGTTTGTCCCTCAGTCCCTCAAGGCCTCACTGTACTCCTTTTCTAGCCTAAATTCTGTGGCTGAACTGAAACTCTTGTTAAAACCAACCTCTGTTAAAAGTAGAAAAACTGTAACCTTTGTTAAAACCAACTAGAAACTGAAGCATAGAAAGTTTCATTTCATGCTCTAAACATTTGTTCTCTATTGTTGAGTACAGAAACTCAGCTTTCTGAACAGGTCTCTGCTGAAATTTACAGTCACTAACCTGAAGGTAGCTCTTGAAATGTTGCCTGACTAACCTATCCTGTTGTAATGCTTTAAATAATGGTTTGTCCATCATAAGTTCAGTTTTTAGAATTTGGTCTTAATGGGCAGTGATTGGATGTCCCCTCAAAGGTCATGTGTTGGGATCTCCAATGCTGTTACGTAAAAACGCAATCGTTTCATGGTATTCCAAGGTGGGTTCTTTGGATGTGATAAAGTTATTAGGGCAGGGGCCCCCACGATTGAGTTCTGGTGTGTTTATAAGGAAAGAAAAAGAGGCAGGCAGGGTCACATGGATATAGACCAGAACAAAGACTGCTCTGCTCAAGATCCTGTCCTCTGCCATGTTGTGACCTTATGAGAAGTTGACCCCTGGACTGAACACATCCATATCCCATGGTGAATAAACATCTATTTCTTCTATTTTTTATGAATCATACATTCTCAGGTATTTCTATTAGCAACACAATGAATGGATGGACAATATTCTGCAGAAGAACATGAGATGTCCACGTCTTTGTTTCCAGCCACTCTCTCCCTCAGACTCTACTATTTCACACTTTGTTCTCTACCCAAAGATCAACACATGATGCAATACTCTCAAACAGCTTTACAGTAATAACTGAAGATCCAACAAAACCCAGTCCCTTGTTATTAGCTTGGAAACTCAAAATTCATCCATTCCCTCCCTCATTTATTTGTACTATATTTTCTTAGTGCCTAATGGAAGCATACACTATTAGGTCTCAAAGGAAGTCGTGTGTCTTGAATTATAGAAGAAGAAATGGAAGCTCAGGAAATTTAATTTTCATGTTCTAAATACTGTGTGTGTATGAAGACTGTATAGGGAAAAAATGTATGTCTTCAACTGGTCATTGTGGCTTCAAAATTAACCTGTATGAAGATGGTATAAAAGGACCCATCTTTCATAAGAAAGTATATATCTTGGCTACACAATGTAAGAATGTGTGTTCGCTGATTCAGCCTTATTTAATTACAAGTTTGCGGAATCCAAGGCCCTAACCCAGCCAAGAGAATCTGAATCCACATTCTTAACAGGAGCTCCAGGTGGTTTCTTTCCATGCGAGAGCTTGAGAGTTACTTGCTTATTAAATGACAACAGAAATAATTATGGCCCAGCACTTATCACTACTGCCAGGAACACCAGAGATAAACTTTCTCTTTTCCATTGCTAGCTTACTTTTTCTTTCAGACAACTTTATCTGGTCTTTATTGTTTTGTTGGTATGTTGACTTGTAGAAATTCACCTGGTATTCACAATTCATCCCTTTGTGTCTGAGAAAGTTAGGAGCTTTGATTTTGTTGATACCAGGAACTGATGTGAGAGCACACCAGGGCAAACCTCATACATTTCAAATTAAGATGGTGCATCGGAGTTAAGATGAAAAAGCTTAAGCTCTTATTGGAGTGGCAAAGCCAGAGGCAAATTCAAGCTCAGTACCTGGAAATCAAATATGTATTGTTTTATTCCACTCCTTAATACTCACACCTCCCAGCCTCCTTAAAAACAATGGATTTCACTTTGGAGCAAGGAAGAGGTTAAAGACAATCATATTATCAAAGCAAGGAGAGACAAGGATAAATTATCAGGTGTGATTGAGGAAAGGAGGAAGCTTCCTCTCCAACTTCTTTTCATTTAGAAATTACTCTGGAATCTTTCCAGCAGTGGAAAAGGGTTTCTACTCTTACTGTCTTTTTACAATTTTTAAATTTTGTATATATTCATGTGTTTCAGAAGGCCATGTTTTCTAAAAACCTCATCAACAGTGTTTTCTGTCAAAATGCTCACATTTCAGTGAAAATAAACATATTTGAAGCCTATTAGTACTGTGATTGCTAGGTCAAAGGCAGATCACACATATAATTTCATTTTTTTAAAAGACTACTGCCAAAAATAATGTACTATAGGCTAGCATAGTAAAAAATGGAGAAATTTCTATTTTTAACAGTATGCTCTCATTCAAACATATCAAATTGTGACTTTTATTTTTTTCATGTTACAAAATGAAAAATGTCCTCAATATCTATACGGCTAATCTGAGGTGACAATTTTCTTTTAAACAAAATCTTTTGATTGCCGACCCTTCTTAAAATTATTCAAAATCAATGATCTGGAGGCTCTTCCAGGTTTTACAATTTTTCAGAACACACCCTCACATATTAAAATTCCAGTGCAATCTGCAGGTCATGAGGACACAATGTAGTGTCCACACTTGGTCACTGATTTGTCATCGTCAATGAAGAGCTTTCCGGAACCCAATTAACATGAAAACTACCTATTAGTTTATGAACGAGACATTTTAAATCAAAGTATATGTTGGTAATAGTGTGTACCTGTGTTTTTCTTTTAACATCTCTAATTGGTTTTCATTTAGAAATTACTCTGGAATCTTTCCAGCAGTGGAAAAGGGTTTCTACTCTTACTGTCTTTTTACAATTTTTAAATTTTGTATATATTCATGTGTTTCAGAAGGCCATGTTTTCTAAAAACCTCATCAACAGTGTTTTCTGTCAAAATGCTCACATTTCAGTGAAAATAAACATATTTGAAGCCTATTAGTACTGTGATTGCTAGGTCAAAGGCAGATCACACATATAATTTCATTTTTTTTAAAGACTACTGCCAAAAATAATGTACTATAGACTAGCATAGTAAAAAAATGGAGAAATTTCTATTTTTAACAGTATGCTCTCATTCAAACATATCAAATTGTGACTTTTATTTTTTTCATGTTACAAAATGAAAAATGTCCTCAATATCTATACGGCTAATCTGAGGTGACAATTTTCTTTTAAACAAAATCTTTTGATTGCCGACCCTTCTTAAAATTATTCAAAATCAATGATCTGGAGGCTCTTCCAGGTTTTACAATTTTTCAGAACACACCCTCACATATTAAAATTCCAGTGCAATCTGCAGGTCATGAGGACACAATGTAGTGTCCACACTTGGTCACTGATTTGTCATCGTCAATGAAGAGCTTTCCGGAACCCAATTAACATGAAAACTACCTATTAGTTTATGAACGAGACATTTTAAATCAAAGTATATGTTGGTAATAGTGTGTACCTGTGTTTTTCTTTTAACATCTCTAATTGGTAAACGTCCCAGTAAACATTCATAATAAAGCAAATCTATGGATATAAGGTAACAGATGTATTCAATTATCCTAGTCCTTTTGTTAATTTCTTTAGTTCCTATGTTCTGACACACAGGGATTGTTTTTGCACAGTTTATAGAAGAGTTTGCACATATTTGACACATTCTAGCACAGTTTGGTTCAAGTAGACTCATCCAAAACAAAATTTTTCACTGAACGTATGCTGGGAGCATTTGCTTTATAGCAACTGTCATTTGTTATGTTACTCAATCTCAGATTTGAGGGTAAATTCTGATAATACTTTTAAAGTATGCTTATGCAGATAAACAATAACAGGAATACATTTTAAAATTAAATATTAAATCAAACCTAAAATGGAACACGAATTCCCTATTGCTCACATTATTGAATGACTCTATAGCAGTATTTGGTGCTTTAAATAATATGACACACTTTGTCCTATTTCGATCTTTGAACAGTGTGAACTTTCTACAGTAAGTGACTCTAATAGGCAGCTGTGAATATGTGGTTGCAAACATAACCGATCATAATCCTAGCTGAAAACATACACCTAGTCTCATGGCATTTCTTCCTCTGGTCTACATGTCAAAGGCATTGAAACACAACTCTTATTTTTTTCTCCCCTTTTTCAGATTTTCCCTTAAATCTCATATCGAAAGTGCTGATGCGGGGGCCAGCAGGTGACGTGGTGGTTAGGGCATTGGAATTCCCACATGGCTGACCATGGTTCAAGTCCCGGACCTAGTAGCTTGCTTTCTCACTTTCTCCCTCTCTCTCTGTCTTTCTCTGGTAAAACTCATGTGAAAAAATAATAATAAATAAAATAATTCTTAAAAAAAAATGTGCTGATGCTTATGAATTGAGCTAGAAGGCTGGATGGGGTAAGTGAGAGGTGAGGCATTGTAATACAATTGTGCTTCCCAAATGGGAACATGTGCTAGGATGACCTGAGAGGTGTGTTATGAAAGATGGCTAGGCTCGGGACCAGCAGTTAGCATAATGGCTATGTCGCTGGACTCCCATGTGCATGCGTGCCCAAGATACCGAGAGGAGAATGAGGAGAAGGGATTGCGGTGTGGCCATCCCACCTGGGGGGGGATTTCTCACTTTCTGTCTGTCTCTGTCTGTCTGTCTGGTGAGCGCAAGTGCCCTATAGCAAAAACCTCTCCAAAAAAAAAAGATGCCTCGGCTCCTCGACCAGAGGTTCTGCTTCCTCACATTTCTGGTGGGACCTGAGAATTTGCATTTATAACACGTGCCCAAGTGATGCTTAAAGAACTGCTGCATGGTAACACCTGACAGTCCATGATTTTTCTCAGAAGTTCTTCATAAAAATTTTATTTAGTTTACCTCCTGGCATTTTAAAAACCACTGCATCTCTTTGGACCTTGTACTGTCATGATATTCATCATAAACTTAAATTTGGAAATGGATGTTGAAAGGAGGTAAAGGATGAATGTCAAGTTTTTGTCATAATCACAAGCTAACTCAGTCATTGCTTCCTAATTTTTCAAGATTTTTTATTTACAGTATTGAAAGTATAATCCCTATATGAAAGCAACACACATACACACACACACACACACAAACACACACACACACACACACACATGCAGCATGTGTGCTCCTACAATGTTTTATACATGTAAAAACCTTAGATGTATAGACATTTGATTTTTTTATTAGCCAAAAATTACAGTAAAATTACTTACACTGAAAATATAGTTCTGAAAAAAATTAAAAGTAGAACTAAAATTGTCAATTACTATCACAAAGATATGATTTGTTACATATGCTCAGCATATTTAAAAAAATCTGAAAATATAAAATGATTCTATAGCTTTCATGTCTACTTAGGACCAATATTTGGTAACTGTTAGTTTTTCAGACTGCTCTATCACCATGATTTCCATTGTAAAATTAGTTACTGAGGCTTAATAAAAAATTCTTTACTAAATGTTAATTATTAAAAGATATTAATGGTTGATTATTTTTAGGTAAGATATTAACATGGGCAATTCTTCCCTGTTCTTGCCTTCTACACAATGTAGCGTACAATGCAAAAGTACACACTGTAAATGTTAACCAACAATCTTTGCATGGAATTCTAAAAAAAATAGAAGAGCTAGTAGTGCTATTCTGAAATATATTCCAAGGAAGGAGATGTAATTTTTTTTAATTTTTAAAATTATTATTATTATTGTTTTAGATTTTTTTGAGAGAGAGCTTTTTTTGCTATAGGGCATGTGTGCTCGCCAGACAGAGACAGAGAGACAGAAAGTGAGAAATCACCCCCCCAGGGGGGATGGTCACACCTCAATTCCTTCTCCTCCATTCTCCTCTCCGGATCTTGGGCACGCACGCACACGCGCCCGGCGTGAGTTCTAAGCCACGGGGTCCGGGACGCGAACCGCGGTTGACTACGTGGGAGTCCAGCGACATAGCCATTACGCTAACTGCTGGTTCCCTGTTTTAGATTTTTTGCCAGAGGGCATGCATGCTCCCTGGAGAGAGACAGGAAGAGATAGAGAGAGGGAATATGAGATATCATCCTCCACGGTGATAGCCATAATCCCTACTCCTTGTGATTTGGGGTATGCATGGACATCTGCCCAGCGTGTTGTAAAAGCCACCCATTCCAGTATGCAAACCACAGTTAGCCATGTGGGAGCCAGCACCTTAACTACCATGCCATCTGCTGGCCTTTCCAACTTTCTTTAAATTGCCAGATGGTACATGTGCTTGCCAGAGGGAAGGAAAGACAGTACCTCCTAATAAGGTGAAGTTATTCTAGAATCCTTTTCTTCCATCTTCCTCTATCCTGCTGGGATTTGGGGCATACATATGCATACACACATGGTGTGTTTCTCAAGCTGACAGGGCTAGGATTCAAACTGTGGCCAGCCATATGAGTTCCAGCTCCCTTAACTACTAGACCAAACGGCCAACTCTAAATTAAAATAGTTCAATCTTTCTTTTTTTTTGTTTTTGTTTTTTGTTTTTGTTTGTTTCACTGTTTCCTTAAGTATTTCTATTCAGAGAGAAAGAGTAGTTTAACATCTCACAGCCTTTCTCACAAGAATTCTCATTTTAAGGAAACATTAGAAAACAGATTTTGAGTGATCATTTTCTCAATTTTTGAAAGGATGAATTTAACTAGTGCCATGCTAGAATTAACTCACTGCATTACATGGATGACTTAGAGCCACAGTTGAGAAAAGATGAAAGATTCAATCACAACACATAGATACTTCCAGGCATGTAAGAGGGGTCTTCAAAAAGTTCCTGAAAGATGAATATTGTGAAAAAAAAAAAAAAAAGCATGAATTTCAGATTTTTTTCCACCAAAGCAAATTCAAACTGTAATTTAGTTTTCTATATTTTTTGAATTTCCCCCACTCCTCATTATGGAGAAAAAGGGAGCTTATAACAGAACTGTATTTCTGTCATCTCCAAATAGTCAGGACATAGCTTAAAAGACATATATTCTGGACTAGAATACCTTGCATTTTATTATTTTTTTAAACGTTTTTTATGGTTTTTTTGTTTTTGCTTTTGCCAGAGGGTATGTGTTCTTGCTGGAAAGAAACAGAGAGAGACAGTGAGAGAAAAAGTGATAAATCATCCTCTCCCAAGGGGGGATGGTCACATTTCAATCCTTTCTCCTCTATTCTCCTCCTGTGGTTTTAGGCATGAGTGTATATATGTCTGGAGAGATTTTGAAGCTGCTGGGTCTGAGACCCAAACTGCAGTCAGCCATTTGAAAATCCAGTGCTATAACCACTAAACCACCTGCTGATTGCAAATTTGTTGCATTTTAATAGGTCCTAATTCAAATAAATTTCTCAGGCTGTATCCTTGCAATAATCTTATCAAATCAGTATTATTATATTCCATTGTATATATTTATTATAATTTCTTAAAAAATATTAAAAGTTGTGCACATTTATCAGAGACAGAGACAGAGACTTATACAGAGAGGTGGGAGGTGAAAGCACTTCTCAATGGGGTATGGTCACATCATAATCCCTTCTTCGATTCTCTGTCATGTCAAGATTTGTGGTGTACATAAGTGCCCAGTATGTTTTGCAAGCTTCTGGAGCTGGGATTTCAAGCTGCTTGAGCTGGGATTCAGCGGTGTGGAATT
Organism: Tupaia belangeri chinensis; assembly: GCF_000334495.1. NCBI lineage: Eukaryota > Metazoa > Chordata > Mammalia > Scandentia > Tupaiidae > Tupaia > Tupaia belangeri. The sequence goes on from NW_006160015.1 coordinate 2,896,544, forward strand.
GAGCTCCCTTAATTACTAGGCTAAGGGGCCGATCTACTATACCTCATTATATAGATGACGGGTATGAAAGTCAGAAAATTGAACTGATTTATCAAGGTGCCTCTAATATTAATCACTAATAAGGAAGAACAGAAGTCCTGACATCATGCTGGGATAATTTTTCTTGATAGGTACTCTTTCATTTCCCAGTAGGTCTGATTATCCTTAGAAGCAACCTCTACTGAGCTATACACCCATTTATGGATTTTAGTTTAGCCCAGGTAATCACCTCTTCAAGACGTACTCTCCTACATCAGTACTGCTCGAGTACCATCAGTGCTTTAAAATAAATGTGAAAGTCAAGGTCCCCCTCCAAGGCATCATCATCATTATGAATCTTGATTCTCCTTTGGCAAGTAAGAACCAGAGACACTTAGACTTCTTTTCTTGGGGGGGAGGGGGGATTTTTGCTATAGGTGCATGCACTCTTTGGAAAGACAGAGAGACAGAAAGCAAGACATCACCTTCTAGGGGTGGGGCGTGACCATGCCACAATCCCTCCTCCTTCATTCTCCTCTCAGGATCTTGCACACTCACATACATGTCTGGTGTGAGATTTAAGCCACTGGATCTGGGACTTGAGCCATGGCAGACTATGTGGGAGTCAGTGATGTAACCATTATGGCATCTGCTGATCCCAAGACCAGTGGAGACTTTTGCAGACCTGACTAACGACACTTTAGAGAAAGCAGAAATACCACTGATAAGCTATCATGCCTTAGATTTAGAAATTAGAGAAAATTAAGAATGGAGTCACATGGACAAACTGCAAGGTGAAAACATTACCTGCATAAAGGCACAGGTAGGCCTTTCTGTTCTCTCCATTGCTAGAGAAAGGACTATGATTTAATAGCAGTCTATTTCCTGTTAATTTTTCAAAAATGCCTACAAAAAATAATTATCCAATATATAACATTTGTGTTCAATACATTTGTACAATTCTAAACTTTTTAAGTCATTCTTTACCAAAAATCTTTAAAAAAAAAATCCTTAGTGCACCAGTAGATGGCATAATGGTATGTCTCTGGACTCCCACATAGTCAGTCATGGTTTGAGTCCCATACTTGGCGGCTTAAAACATCCTAGGTACGTGCGTGTACATGATCAAGATCCCAAAAGGAGAATAGAAGAGAAGGGATTGCAGCATGGCCATCCCCCACCCCCAGGGGCATGATTCCTTGCTTTCTGTCTGTCTCTGTCTCCTTGGCTAGTGCATGTGACCTATAGCAAAAATGTCTCTTAAAAAAATCCTAATAATTCTGCCTTATTCCCTGGGTAGATGCCTTAGAAAGTAAGAAAGATAGTGGATGAAAATTAATTTCTAAGTACTCCTATAATGGGACAGTGGTTCACTGGGGACAGAAGCACAATTTCACTCTGTGTTGTTTTCCATATCACAACCAAAACAAGTTTAAAATCACTTTGAACTCTTTCCAGATATAATGCTACAGGAACAGTCTTCCAAACACTCTGGAAACTAAAGCTGTCAACAGTTTGTCAGTGTGTCAACAGCGGTTTTCATATTTTCTTCTAACAAAACAAACAAGAGAGTCAAATAGCTCAAGACGTTTTAACGTTTTAATTAATGTGCCATGAACAACAAAACTAAACAGAAGCTGAAGCACAGCTGGGATTATTTTTTGTCATTTACATTAGAAATATTACTAAATCGTAATATTTCTAAATGTAAAGATTCACGTTAAGTAGTTTCTTGTCAAATTTCTTTGGAACTAAGTCCATATCAACTCTGTCTGCCCCTACCTTAAAATACCAGTAGCTAAGCTATCTTACATGATATATCAATTAATATACTTCCATAGGAAAAAGAGTTCATCTTCCTTGGAAATATTTGAATCTTTTGCAAGTCACCATCTCTTTTAAAAGTCCTAACTTGCACAAAATTTTTAACAAGTAAAGAAAAAGAGAGTTGTTTCCTGTTACATTGCAGGTTTCTAAAAAGACAGGAGTCATTTGTATAGCCTTAGGCACACCAATTTCGGGCATGCAGTAGCAACCTAATACTATTTTTGCATAAAGGATGAATGAATGAATGAATGCATCCTACCATATACACCATGAGTACAGATGACACTGTGGGTCCATACAGTAGGTATCACTACATGCTCACCATTGAATTGACTGGAGATTGCAGAGCCAGCCTTTCAAATGTTGTTGTCTATGGGAATGCAGGGAGTGGTGGGTGGTTAGAGTCTCTTCAATAGTTACTCTTTTCAGAAACTAAATGTTCCTATAAATGTCCTCTGAGACAGCTTGGTTCAAAAATGAAAGTATTTACTTAAGCTTTTTCTCCAATTGGTTGTTCTCTATGCTTGGGATAAACTTTCTCCTCTTCACTGGCTACATAAAACCCTTTCTTTTCTCTTTATCTCACTTTTTTTTTTTTAATTTGCTATAGAGTGTGGGCAGAACCAGGAGAGAGAAAGAGAGGGAGAGGGGAGAAAGCACTCCCTAGTGGGGATGACCACACTGCAATCCCTTCTGTACTCTCTTGGGATTTGGGGCACATAGGTACATGTGCCCAGAGTGTTTTTTGAAGCCTCTTGGACCAGGATTTGATGTGCTAAGTTGACGCTGTGGGATCCAGCATGCCACCATCTGGCCCAAATCTTTTCTCTCTTAAAGCCTGAGCTCAAATGCTTGTCTATGTGGATATTCTCATTTTCCATTTAGAGTGTTTTATCCTCTGCACTTAAAGTGCCACACTCTAATTAATATGAATATACTGTCTCTTCCACTAGACCGGCCACTCCTTGATCTTTAGGACTGTATTTTACTTATCTTAATATTCTTTTTTCCCTAGAATTGGAAATTGGATTAAATTGGATTAAAGGGAGATTACTGGAGGGACAGGACCACCTACTGAAGTAGGGTAGATATTGTAGTTGTATTCCTAACTTAAAAGAAATGGTCCTAAACATAGAAGTTTTTTCTCACTAGTATCTACCCTTGAGATTGAGTATGACATTAGGAAGAGGCTATGGTGTGTGTAAGACCCTTTACCAGGCTAAGATGGGGGCAATAAGGTTCGGTACACTTTTTGATAGTGTTCTAAAAAATGGTTGCATTCAACTACCTTGAATTGCTTTTTATTTTTGATGCAATCTCAACTGAATATCCAACACATTTTTCATAAACATGGTTTCTGATATGAGAACACCATCAATGATCTGGAACACATTTTTTCACAGCTTTCCCTATATTAAAGGTATAACAGACCCTGTAGTTCATGCTGGTCTCACTGAAGAAAAATCAGATATATCTATGCTCTAGGTTTGTCAAACTGTTGGGAAAATCTTGTTATTTCCTCTTGATTAACAAAGTCAAGATATGGCATTGTGCTTTCTGTAAGTACAATCAGTGAGAAAACACCCCATGAGACATGGTTTTATTACTTCAATTCACAAATAAATACGTAGCACTTAATAACTAAAATCTGGGGACCAGAAGTTGTTGTAATGTTTATGTTGCTGGACTCCCATGTAGTTGACCACAGTTCAAGTCCTGGACCTGGTGGCTTAAACTCCTGTCGGGCGTGTGTGCGTGTGACCCCAAGATCCCAAGAGGAGAATGAGAAGGGATTACAGCATGGGCATCCCCCTCCAAGGGGGTGCTTTCTGGCTTTCTGTCTCTCTCTGTCTTTCTGGCAAGCACACGTGCCCTATAGCAAAAACCTCTCCCCCCCCCAAAAAAAAAAAAAAAGGACCAGCAGTTACCGTAATGGCTATATCGCTGGACTCCCATGTAGTTGACCACAGTTCAAGTCCTGGACCTGGTGGCTTAAACTCCTGTCGGGCGTGTGTGCGTGTGACCCCAAGATCCCAAGAGGAGAATGAGAAGGGATTACAGCATGGGCATCCCCCTCCAAGGGGGTGCTTTCTGGCTTTCTGTCTCTCTCTGTCTTTCTGGCAAGCACACGTGCCCTATAGCAAAAACCTCTCCCCCCCCCAAAAAAAAAAAAAAAGGACCAGCAGTTACCGTAATGGCTATATCGCTGGACTCCCATGTAGTTGACCACAGTTCAAGTCCTGGACCTGGTGGCTTAAACTCCTGTCGGGCGTGTGTGCGTGTGACCCCAAGATCCCAAGAGGAGAATGAGAAGGGATTACAGCATGGGCATCCCCCTCCAAGGGGGTGCTTTCTGGCTTTCTGTCTCTCTCTGTCTTTCTGGCAAGCACACGTGCCCTATAGCAAAAACCTCTCCCCCCCCCAAAAAAAAAAAAAAAGGACCAGCAGTTACCGTAATGGCTATATCGCTGGACTCCCATGTAGTTGACCACAGTTCAAGTCCTGGACCTGGTGGCTTAAACTCCTGTCGGGCGTGTGTGCGTGTGACCCCAAGATCCCAAGAGGAGAATGAGAAGGGATTACAGCATGGGCATCCCCCTCCAAGGGGGTGCTTTCTGGCTTTCTGTCTCTCTCTGTCTTTCTGGCAAGCACACGTGCCCTATAGCAAAAACCTCTCCCCCCCCCAAAAAAAAAAAAAAAGGACCAGCAGTTACCGTAATGGCTATATCGCTGGACTCCCATGTAGTTGACCACAGTTCAAGTCCTGGACCTGGTGGCTTAAACTCCTGTCGGGCGTGTGTGCGTGTGACCCCAAGATCCCAAGAGGAGAATGAGAAGGGATTACAGCATGGGCATCCCCCTCCAAGGGGGTGCTTTCTGGCTTTCTGTCTCTCTCTGTCTTTCTGGCAAGCACACGTGCCCTATAGCAAAAACCTCTCCCCCCCCCAAAAAAAAATAAATAACTAGAATCAGAGTTGCCGATAACAAATCTGATACATCTACTCTGATATCCTCAAATCTAAAGGTTTCCATATTATCAGCTTCCTGTTTATAGAAATGGAGGATAGAACGGTTTATAGCTTTTCTATTTAAATGCACGTGTAATCTTAAAATAAGTATACAAGAATCTACAGTGACCACATTGACAGAGATGAATCCAAGAATTTTATGTTGGATTGTCTAAAAATATAATGCAGATTTCCTAATGGGAAACAATCTTCCAATTCAAGATTATGAAATTGAACGGTACTTGTCTATTATTTTGTCTGAAAAGCCTTGAAGGAGCCTCAAGCTTTGGACTCCTATCTGGACCAAATTTATGTATTTTCCACTCTTGTCTCTGATTTTATTCAAGAGCCCAATGAAAGACTGAATATGGTAATGCCACATTCATTAACTGAAAGTCTATTTTTGCTTTCTCTTGACATCTAAAGATGGCTTCTTACATGTTAATACATTTTCAAAGACTGATTTTATGATATCTTTACATATCCCAGCATTTTTCTTGCCTTTTTTTATTATGTATTTTAAAAAGTCTTAGAATACATTTTCAAAGAGTTTAACTTTTTTTCCTTCTTTGCTGCTATGAGCAAAGCAAACATGTTCCTCCTTTACCCAAGATCACAGACCAAAATCTACTTGTTGATTTTACTTTTCTTCCCCTGAACTCAGAATTGTGAGGCTGTTGCTTCTTCCAAAAGTCTATCCACTCCATCTTCCTCTAAGCCATTCTTTTCACTTGACGTCCATGACAGTCTACCTATTCTGGACTGGTTGGGTCATTGTAGCTTCCTTTGAACATCTTTGTGCTTTTTTTTTTTAAGATTTGTTTAATTTCATTTGTTGTTATTATTTTTAATTTACCAGACACAGAGAGAAAGGGAAAGTGAGAAAAGCTGCCAGGTCTGAAACTTCAGCCGGAGTCGGCCATGTGAGCATCCAGCCTCTTTTTTTTTTTTTTTTTGGAGAGGTTTTTTGCTGTAGGGCGCATGCACTCGCCAGAGAGACAAACAGACAGAGAGACAGAAAGCAAGAAATCACCTCCTAGGTGGATGGCCACACCACAATCCCTTCTCCACCATTCTCCTCTCGGGATCTTGGGCACGTACACAGACGTGCCCGGTATGAGTTTTATGCCACTGGGTCTGGGACTTGAACTGCAGTTGGCTACATGGGAGTCCAGCGATATAGCCATTACGGTAACTGCTGGTCCTTTTTTTTTTTTTGTCTACATGAGCAACTAACTGAACACCATATTAGTGTTCAAATAAGTACATCCTATACTGTAATTGCAGGTACACCTGAATTCATTGGGAGTAGAAGCTATGTCATTACTCTTTTTTTTTTTTGGAGAGGTTTTTGCTATAGTGCGCGTGCGCTCGCCAGACAGACAGAGACATAGAGACAGAAAGTGAGAAATCACCCCCCAGAGGGGATGATCACGCCACAATCCCTTCTCCTCCATTCTCCTCTCAGGATCTTGGGCACGCATGCACACGCGCCCAGCATGAGTTTTAAGCCACCGGGTCCAGGACGTGAACCACGGTCGACTACATGGAAGTCCAGCGACATAGCCATTACACTAACTGCTGGTTCCCTCATTACTCTTTTGTTAATTTCCAGAGTTATAGTTTAGGACCAGGCATGTGATGAGCACATAGTAAACTCTCATAAATTTTTTGACAGGCATATATTAGTCTCTGCTATAACTTACTTTCTAACCCATAATCTTACACCCCATCACTTTTCAATATCCTTACCAATTAGATATTCTAAATAAAATAGACAAAGCAGATCTCTGAGTCTCTCTTCTCAACATGAATACCATTCTTCACATATGGAATGGACATATTCCCAGTTGTTTAAATCCAAAATCTTGAAGCTATCTTTGAATTTTTCTTTTTCCTTTCTTCATGTCAATTAGTAAAGCAATGGGAGCTGTCTCCAAAATAAAATTGGAATCCAAGTACTTCTCTCTACCATGCCTGCTATTCTTTGCTTCAAGAAAGTATCATCTTTCCCTGGGATTACTAAATCGCTTCCTACCAGTTTTCTCCTCTTTATCTTACTCCTTTGTGATTCATTCTCCATGCAGTAGACAGTCTTGTCATTATTTTAAAAGATCAGTCAGATCTGCCTCTTTCATGCTTGGTTCTCCCCCATGGTTCCACCACTTTTAGTTTAATATACGCTGTCTATCACTATACACAGAACCCTTCGGAACCTGGCTCCTACCTACCTTCTTACCATGCCCTCAGTCTCTAAGGCCTGCTCATGCATTCAAAATAACGGAGTTTACTAAGGTATTTTATCTAGTCTGAGGGGAGGTTGGCAGAGAGAGCGATTTGAAGAATGAAAAGGAGTTTTACCGGCAGATAGGGTGTATGTGCACGTGTGTGTGAATGTGCAAGTGTGTATATGTGAAGAAGGGTGAATGATGCACAGAATAGGGAATTTCAGCAAATAGTAGGTTGTTGGAAAAATCATGACGTGTTTTTCATGTAAAAATGTGTCATGATTTTCCCGACAACCCAATAGTGGTTTTAAATACCAATTGTGGAATGCTAGGGTTTGAATGCATGTGCTTCAACATTTAGGTGCGGCCAGTGTAATACTGTTAAGGGGGTAGCCTTTAGCTGACACATCACATGCTGGCTGATGCTGCTCCCGAGCAGGCCCTAACCATGGGAGTGGCTTGGGTGTGATTTCGGTCCCACCTTAAAAACCCAGGGTGGTGGTGTTCATCTGTGTTCTCAGCTTCTTGGAAGTCTAAGCAGGAAGAACAAAACACAGTGAGATACTATTTAAATTAAAAAAATGAAAAAGGGAGGAGCTTTAAGAAGTGATTAGGCTTGGGACCAGCAGTTAGTGTAATGGCTATGTCGCTGGACTCCCACGTAGTCGACCGCGGTTCGCATCCTGGACCTGGTGGCTTAAAACTCATGCCGGGCACGCATGTGTGCATGCGTGCCCAAGATCCCGAGAGGAGAATGGAGGAGAAGGGATTGTGGCGTGGCCATCCCCCCTGGGGGGTAATTTCTTGCTCTCTGTCTATCTGTTTCTCTCTATCTGTCTGGCAAGTACACGCGCCCTGTAGCAAAAACTTCTCAAAAAAAAAAAAAAAAGAGTGATTAGGCTAAAAGGGGCCCTCTCCTATCAGTTAAATTGAGGCCCTTTTAGAAGAGCTTTCTTGCCCTTCTACCTTCAGCCACATGGGGACATAGACTGCTCTCCCAAGGATGCTTCACCAGGTGCCACCCTGTAAACAGAGATGGCCCTCACCAGACAACTGAACTAGCCACTCCTTGCTCCTGGAATTCCCAGTCTCCAGAACTATGAGAAACTAATTTCTACTCTTTGCAAAGTACCCAGCCAATGGTATTCTATTGTGTCATTGGGAAAGTCATGACGTGTTTTTCTAAGCAAAAATGCCTAACTTTCCTGATGACCCAATCTTACAGTAACACAAACAAAACAGTGGCAGTATAATACACTCCACTGTTATTGGAATTTATGCCCTATCAACCTGTGATCTACATTTTAGGAAAATTTTCAGTGATTTTCTAATCTCTGTCAGCTGTACACTTTCATGTCATTTCTGGGCACTGTTTATTACTTGAATTGTGACAAGTGACTGTCAGGAATTAAGAGTATTGGCATAGGGACAGGCAGTAGGACAGTGATCAAATGAGACAGTGTGTGACAAACCCAGATCAAGCCCAGAGACCTTCCTGAATATGCCAGGCACATGCTTGTTCATGATCTGGGGCTGGCTGAAGTTTGGGCATAGATTATGATGTCAAGACCAACGTGGGGGTTCTCTCTCTCGCTCTCTTCCTCACAGAAGAAATTTTATAATAATAACAACAATAACAAAATAGCAGGTGGCATGGTAGTTAAGGCACCAGACTCCCACTTGGCCAATTGTGGCTTGAATTCCTGACCTGGCAACTTAAAAAAAATTACATGGGGTACATATGCATGCATGCCCAAAATCCTGAGAGGAGAATTGAAGAGAAGAGATTGCGATATGGCCATCCCCCTAGAGGGGTGGTTTGTCACTTTCCTTCTCTCTGTCTTTGCTTGTCTCTTTTGGATGAGTGCATATACCCTATGGCAAGGGGAAAAAAAAAAAAGAATCTGGGATATAATTCAGTACATCAAATCACAAGCATATTTTCACTATCAACATATTAGGAAAGAAATCTCAGGCCTGGTGGTGGCATAGTGGTTAAGGCAGTATTCCATATTGCTGACTAACTGTATTGTTTGAACCTTGAACTCTGAAGCTTGACAAATATGATGGGCCCAAAATTCCAAAAAGAGAAAGGAGAAGGGATTTTTCACTTTTTTTCTCTCTCTCTCATTTTGGCAAACACATGTGCCCTCAAGAAGGGAAAAGAAAGAAAGAGAGAAAGGAAGAAGGAAGTCTCTTAGAACAGGGCCGGCAAACTGCGCTCTGCAGGTCTAGTTGTGCCCATGATCTGTTTTTACAAATAAAGTTTTATTAGAACATGGGCATACCCATTTTTTTGGCAAGCATCTATGACTGCTTTCATGATAATGGTAATTGAAACAGATACCCTATGGTCCCACACAGTGGAAAATATTTACTATTGACCCTTTCTGAAAAGCTTGCCAACCTTGTCATATAGAAAGTAGCATAAGATTTAATTTTTTTTTCTTTTGAGAATTAAAACCATATGACATTTTTCATGGGTTATGTAAACTGCAAAGCCTTTTTAAAAATGTGGTAATAAAGTAGTTCATGTTTATTACTATTCCTGAAATAGTTTAACTGCTAAAGAAAACACTGCGGTTACATAAAGGCCTCTGTAAGTGAGGTATCACTGCTGTGTGATCAGTTGATCTTTTCAGACTTGAAAGTACCTTTCAGTACATCCTTAAAATGTACAACAATGGGAAGTGATTTGCTGAAATAAAAATGTTATATCTGGCTCCAGCCCAAATTGCTCAAGGCCATGTTAAAAAAAAAAAAAATCTACGGAGAGGCAGACATAATAGGCTCACCAGGTTGGAAATAATATCACATTTTTATAAATGAAAAGACTACTCCCATGCCGCTCACTAAACAGAGTTCAGATCTCACTGACAATCTTTATTAACCTCTTATATCCCGCATGTGTGTGATCTCTTTTTATTTTATTCCAGTATACTCCAGATTTCTTAGTCACAGGATGCCAGGAATTCTTAAACTGTTTTGAACAGCATGTATTTAAATAATTTCATTAACTTTTAATGTTCGAAACAAGTTTTCAGGCTTCGTACACTTAATTGTATTTTAATGGTTCACAGAATAATTTTTTTTCAACTTGAAATTTTGCAGCTGACTAGCTGACAATGTACAGTAGCTATGTATGTGCCTAATAGCTTATGTCATTTCATTAACGAAAAGAGGAACAGAATAAAGCAATTCTGGCCACTCAGAAAGGATGCTCATATGAGCAGTAGTTATTTGGATCCTCACTTAATGTAGCATTTTAATAAGACAATAGTCACAATAATGGGAAATGTTACAGTTATCAAAATGCCTGGAGCTTTTGTACAAGAAACAAACAAGAGTATCCTCAGTTGTGACACTCCTCTAATTGTGCTGATCAGGAACATTCTGAGGCTGTCTCCACATTCCACTTTAAGATATTTTTCTTCCTTTTCATTTTTCTTTGTGTCTATACCTTTGGAGAGATTTCTACCATTTTTGCTTTAGCTTTTTTCTATTCTTCTTCTCGATACTCTTCCATTGAATTATTTTTGTTTGTTTAGGGTTAGGTTCTTCTTCCATGAGTGAAAGAGACAGAGAGAGACAGAGAGAGAGAGAGATGAGAGACAGAAGCAGGCACTCTCAGCTGGGTCTTCCTCTCCAGCCGCAGACAGCCCATCCCCAGATCAGGAGCACACACATGCTGGGCACACTCAGGGAGGTCTGGACAAGAACCTGGAACCTTGTTACATAATTCAGAGCACTGCCCACCTCTGCATCACTATTCTTTTTCTTGTGGTTGTGACTATATATCTGAGTACCCGACTCTCACACCTAACTGACCAATCCTAAGTCACCTCACAGCTCTAGAGCAGCATTGCTGTGTTTGCCAGAGATTTTTATAATTGTTCTATCATTTAAATATATGTTAATAGGAGAGTTTGGGCCCAGTCAGTGAGCCAGTGGCATGATAATTTAGGTGGCTGGATCCCACATGGTAACTATGTGGTTCAAGACTCAGACTCAGAGGCTTGAAAAATAGGCCAAGTGTATATGTGTATGTGCCCCATATCCAAAAGATGAAAATGAATCAGTGTACGATACCATTTCCCACGGTGGTGCTATCTTACTTTCCCCCTCTAAAAACTTACACATGCAGACAAAAAATAAACAGATAAAATAAATGGAGGGGAAATTTCACCTTATCACTCTTATTTTTCATAATGTGTTGGCAAGTTCCCTTTGTTTTGCAATATTAAATAAACAAATGTCTAGTAATAATGTTTAGAATCAAAAACCAACCCCGTGAATTACACAGAATGATTGATAGTTACCAATACTTCACTGTTCTTTGCTTCCTCTCATGTCTATTACTCTGGTGCTTCTCATACTGTAACCTCATGCTAAAAACAATTGAACCATTTGCCTAAAATATCAGTCCCAGGACCAGCAGATTGCATAATGGTTACATTGCTTGACTGCCATGTCGTCCACCATGGTTTAAGTCCAAGACTTGGTGACTTAAAACTCATGGTGGATGCTAGGAGGAAATGCTCAATTCCTCATCATAAGGGGGATGCAGATTAAAACCTCAATGAGAGACCACCAAACCCCTGTCAGAATGGTGAAGATTAAAAATAGAAAAAGTGATAAGTGTTGGTGGGGTTGTGGTGAAAGGGAATTCTCTTACTGTTGGTGGTAGTATAAACTGGCCCAGCTACTGTGGAAAACAATATGGAGGTTCCTCGAAGATCTACATAAAGAACTGCCATTTGATCCAGCAATCCCACTTCTGGGTTTCTACTCAAAGGGCAGGAGAATGCTCAGTCAGAAAAGCACTTGCACATTATGTTTATTGAGACGCTATTCATGATTGCTAAGACATGGAACCAACCCAAATGTCCACAAACAGATGAATGGATTGAGAAAGTGTGGCAATATATACTCTATGGAATACTATGCAGCCATAAAAAAAGACCCTGGCATTTGATAGAAAGTGTTCGAATATGGAAGCTTAATTGCTGAGTGAAGCAAGCCAGGCTATGGAAGAAAAAATATTGTATGTATCCACTTAATATATACCAACTAGCCATGCTCTATGGTAGAGATTGAAATAGTGGAGGGCATAAAAGCAGTGAAAATAGTTATGGATTCTGAAGACAGTGTGCGCTGTAGGGAGAGGGGAGAAAGAAAGAGTATAGAGAAGGATAGCACGAGAACAAATAGAGAGGCATGACATTTGTGGGACACAGACACAGTTTAGTACCTGTTAATGATGATGTGTATAGTATTCTCAGTTGGACTGGTCTGAGAAGTATTTCATGTTAGGTAAACTCTCTTTACAAGCCAAATGATATATAGTGATTGAATGTTTCAAAAAATAAATAATGAGAATACAAAGTAATAATAAGACAAAACATAATAAAACTCATGTTGGGCACATGTGCATGCGGGCCCAAAATGCCTAGAGGAAAATGGAAGAGAAGGTATTGTGGTCTGGCAATCCCTCTTGGGGTGGGGGTCTACTTCTCAATTTCTAGTTCTCTCCCTATAGCAGAAATCTCTCAAAAAAAAAAAAATCAATCCCAAAGGCTTACTCTAGGCCTTCAAAAATATTACCATGGCAGTGGACCTTGAAAAAAAAAAATCCCCTAATGCTGGATGATAACTACATACAACAAATTTTGAGAACCAATGCAATACATGTTTGAAACTTATAAAATCTTTAAAAAAAAATGTATCCTTCTTTTGTGCACCCTTTGTCAGATTCCCTACAATGTATTTATTTCCTTCTACTCTAATCCAGGCCCTTTCCCTCCTGTCTAGATAATCAAACAACCTTTGAAAGTGTTTTCTTGTTTCCAGTTTTCTGGAACTGCCAGATCTGTCGCCTAAAATCATAATTTTAACACTCTAACCACTGACATTCTAGTAAAATATATCCGTTTCTTCTTGATATTAATGCCACTTTGTTAGTTAAGATGCCCAATGAATGCCTACAAAATCTCCCTAGGGAATTAGATTCTTTGCTATTTTCAAATACACATTTCATTTTATACTCTTACACCTTTGTTCAAATCTTTCCGAGTCTACTGCCATTTTTAGTTAAACTCAATTTATTGGTTATACAATGTCCAGTCTTCCATGACATGCTGCTCCCTCTGAAATCCTACAGCATTCAGACAGATCCCTGCCTATATTATGTTTGTAAATATGTTTAGGCATCATTGCACAATTATCCACTCACATCAATGAGAAACAAAAAAATTGATTTGACTGTAATTTCAGTTTACAAAGATGTTCAAACATCAATTTAGAACAACTGTGAAAATGTCTCCTCAAGTATTGGGGGGGGTGTCTTTGAAAAGTTCATGGAAAATACATATTCTAAAAAAAAAAGCATAAATTTAAAATTTTTTGGCATCAAAATAAATTCACCCTATAACTGTATTTCCCACAACTTTTCCAAGGCTCCTTGTATGTGTGTGCATGTGTGTTTCTGTGTATATGTATGAAATAAAATCTTATGAAAGGTATTCATCCTAAAAGAAAAGATATTTAAAAGATATTTTATCTGTTTATAGATGACATATAATTTTTTTCATGACTTAGCCCTAGTTCATCTGCCTTATACCTACAATTATGGCTCTTTCCTATTTCCCCATAGTAATATATATATAATTTTTGCTATAGGGCACATGTGCTTGCCAGAGAGACAGAAAGTGAGAAATCACCCCCCTTCGGGACAGCCACATGCAATTCCTCTCCTCCATTCTCCTCTCCGGATTTTTGGGCATGCACATGTGCCCAGCTTGCTTGTTTGTTTGTTATAAAGAGTTATTTATTTAATTTTATTTAATATATACTTTTTAAATTTGACCAGAGAGACAGATAGAGAGGGAAAGTGAGAAAACAAGCCACCAGGTTCAGGATTCAAATCATGGTCAGCCATGTGGGAATTCAGCACCTTAACAACCACACCACCTGCTGCCCCGCAGAGTGAGTTTTAAGTTACCATGTCCAGGACTCCAACTGTGGTTGACTATGTGTGAGTCCAGCAAAGTAGCCATTATGCTATCTGCTGGTCCCCCCATAGTAATAATTTTAAATGCTTGTAACATAGATTTTTAGGACCTGAACTCCAGGGCCCTTCACAGTGCTTGTGAAAGACTTTTGTTAGTAAAGTCCAGACAATAAGTGTCATTACATATTTCTTTTAGTCTGAGGTTAGATTTTATGCTACACCTTCAACCATCTTCGACAACATAAATCACCAAAAAATAAATTTTTACTCCATTAGGTCAAGGTCAAATGGAAATGAAGGATTCTACTTCATTGAAATAATAGCATGGTACCAGTAAGTTTTTACTAGGTTAACAAGAAGCAGAATAAAAATAAAGATGGTCACCAAAATAAAGTTAAGGATAAAATACATGTCACTGAATCACTCGCAGACTTGTTTCAAACATTTGACAATGCAAATCTTCAATAGCAGTGCTCCTAGACAAGTTACATCTTAAAATTTTATTGCGTTTGTATGTGTATGTGTTTGAATCATTAAGCCATTAAGGTTAATTTAATGAAATTTCATATAGCTACAGTGCCAGCTGTTTAATAATGAAGAATGCTGTGTACCAGTTTAGAGAAAGCTTCAGGGGTTGTTTTATATGCTGCTTTTAACAATCCAACTAAGCTAGGGGTCATTTGAAGATGTGGAAATTGGAAAAAATAAATCTACAATGATGGCTAAGCTAATTGTCTGTAATAGCTAATGGAATCTGATGTGGTGGAATGTAATTGACTATATGTGTAGCCTATGGTGAGGTTCCCATGAAGATATTTTTTTTCTGTTTGTTTTTAGTTTTCAATTAATGAATTTTATCTACACACACACACACACACACACACACTTAATTCCAGGTTACCTGATATACATAGATGTTTCCCTCACATTTTGAAAAAAATAATAATAATAACGCTATTGCTTTTGTCTTTTTCTTGGTTATAAATTCAAACTTGTTTTTCTTTTTATCTTTATTTCCTTTATTTTTTGGCATACACTTGCCAGAGAGAAACAGAAAGCATAGCCCAAAGCATACATTTTCCTTCAAGGAGGAGTTGGCTATGAACTCAACTTTTGCCAAATAAGCCATTTGCTAGGAATGGGATTTGTTTTGGTAGGGCTGAGCAGTGAAGAAGGCAGAATTAGCTAAAGGCATTTGCTGAAAGTGAAATAGATTGTTTGTCCAACATAAGACACTCCAGCAAGGGACAGGAATAACAAAGGTGAAAATTGGTATGTAAAAAAATTATTGATGGGAACCAGCAGATGGCGAAATGGTTACGTCACTGGACTTCCACATAGTCGACTGCAGCTCAAGCCCTGACTGGGTGGCTCAAGACACACTGGGCACATGTGCGTGCATGTCCAAGATCCCAAGAGGAGAATGGAGGAAAAGGGATCACTGCATGGCCAGTGCCCTGGGAGGTGTTTTCTCACTTTCTTTCACTCTGTCTGTCTCCTGGGCGACTGTACACACTCTATCACAAAAATCTCTCTCTCGCTCCAAAAAATGCATTGATGATGTATGTACCCAATGGCACATTGTCACACCACAATCCTTTCTTCTCCACTTCTCTACCCCCTAGAATTTTGGACTTCCATATACATGTTCCCGGCAAGTTTTTCAAGATGCCAGGGCAAGGATTCAAACTACCATTGACCACAATGGGACCCAGCTCCCTTAACCACTAGGCTGTGATATTGGCCCCAAATTTGTTTTTCTTCATCATTACTTTCCAATGATTTTCACTTGATTCCAATTAAAAATTATTGGACTAATTTAGTCTAAATCTTACCTACCTAAATCGTGATCTTGGCATTCTTCTATAAATGTTTTGGGTCTAGTTCAAATAATTTGTAAGATGACATGGATTCCTTAAGTTGTTAAGGAAAAGAATATATCCTTCTAATTTCAGTGGAATCACATGCTAGGGAATCTGAAGAAAAGCCAGAATGGTCTTTATCTATAGAGCAGAAGAATCTCACCATTTATTAGTATCATTTTTCCCCCCATTCAATTTAAGCTAGGTGCATGGTACATCTGAAAAACTTGGAAAAGAAAGTGGTCTCCAACTTTTGTATTCACAATTTCAAAGATCTTGTAATTCATATTTGGCAAAAGGACAAGCGACTGACCCATGCAAAAATGGGACACAATGATTATGAGAAAAGTGGCAAAGACTAAACTAATAACTGGACTTGGGGAGAGGGAATCAAATTCTCTGAAATTGAATCATAGTGGCTGGACTTCATCATATTTTAATTAATAATAGTGAAATGTACAGACATTCCATCTGCTGCATTACCATAACTTCAGAGAAGAGATGTACTTGACTTAGAAGTTGATGCTTTGAGACATTGTCTCTAGTCTTAATATAGAATTATAAACACACGGTCAATGTGTTTTAACTATACACATCATCAAGAGTTGAAGAAACAAATCTGATTTGGAATGCTATTAAGTATGTCAAAATGCTATTTGGGATCTAAATTATTTCACTTATACAAAAAAATAGTGATCACCATTGATTAAAATCCAATGAATTCAGCCCAATGTACTACTCAATTCTTCCATTCTGTTAGCCAAAACAATAAGTTGTCACAGGTTATAAAGACATTAGTCTCAGTCCTTTTCTCAAAATACATGAAACTATGCACAGAAAGTGACATAAATAACAAACTGTGAAGAAAAACAATATGAGAGTGGTAATTATATTTGGCAGGTAAATATGAAATTTGCAAAAACTAAAAATGTAAAAGGCTGGCTCTAAACATATAGCAAGACCAAGATTGGCAAGTATTTAAGCAAACGAAAGAAAGAAAGAAAGAAAGAAAGAAAGAAAGAAAGAAAGATCGATCGATCCTGGAATGTTTGTCTCAATTATCTTTCATAAGAAAAGTGATTTGTTCAACTTGGGTTGGCTGCAGTTCTCCGAATTATTTGATGGAAACAGACATGGCCATAATCTCTGACCATCAAGAATAATGGACCCAGCCAACTCAAAAACTCAAAGCATACATTTTCCCACAGGGAAGACTTGGCTAGGGACTGAACTGTTGCCAACTAAACCATTTGCTTGGAATGGGATTATATCGCTAGGGTTGAAAAGTGAAGAAGGCAGGAGAGTTAGCTAAAGGGGTTGCTGAAAGTGAAATAAGTAATTTGTCCTAGGATAGTGTGACACTTTTAAGGGAGGGACAGAGGCAAGAAAGGTGAACATGGGTTCCTAAAAAATTGCTGGTGATGCCAGAGGTCACATCTAAACAGCAGCACTGATGTCACCCCAACCTCAGCAGTGGTTTTTGAGCATCTTAAAGGCAGGATTAATGCTTCTTTTCTCACCTCTGAAATACAGAGCACAGTGCCTATAATTTCAAAGATTCTCAGTAACTATTTGCTGAATGAATGGCGAATGAATGTATCTGAGTACCAGTTAGCCTACAAGAAATCATCCTTTAGTTCTCTTTCTTCATGTTGATCCCTAAAGTAACAAAACGTTACTGCTGCTGTTTCGTGCCTTAACAGAGATGTGAAAAATGGAAGGAAAAAAAAAGTCAAAGGAGAACAACATTCTATTGAAGAGAAATATTGACATTCACAAGAAAGAAAAAAACTCTTGGTGCCCCTCTATCTCTAACATCCCTCTACCAGCAAAAGCAAGTACAGAGGTTAACAGATTTAGCAGGGAAAGCAGGTTGTAGTCCCATTGACAGCTAGGAAACGAAATAACATCAAGTATTCGATGATTGCCCTCAATTAGCCTATGCAAAGCAAGAATTAATTACCAGCACTGAAAAAGCTCACCTTTGACTTCTCTCTCAAGATCTCACTTACGTTGAGTGCTCCTCTGGCGTTATAAATGAAGGTCCAGTGTACTTGGTAACTTGCTTTCCCTTTAATATATTTTAGCAGAAAGTAGTATTTTCTTTTAGCATAGCAACTTAAATAATGAAAGGGGACTCTTAGCTGGTCTGAGATATAAATATAGGTATAAATGTAGATATGTAATATCTAGATATATAGATGTGCATAAAATACATGAATGACTGGGATTTAGTGATTCAGAATGCAATGGGCATTAGCAGTATCCCTTGCAGACATTAGCTTTAGAATCCTCAAGGCAGCAATTAAATGTATTAAAGTAAACCCTATAAAATAATTTTATTACTATATAGGGGAATAAATCATAAACATAATGTCTACATAGGTACAAATTCTATTTTTTGGCATATTCCTCTAACAAAAGCTATATGTCTTTTCCCCAAACCAGTAATAAAATAAAACCAAATGAATCTCTAAAGTCATTCCCTTAATGAAATAATTCTGTTAAGCAAATAATAAAAACCTAATTGGTATCAAAGAAATAGTAGCATCAGAACGCACAGGGATGCCCAGGCAAAAGCATAGGCTGGTAGTTGATCTGTTTAGGAGAGCTGTCCGGGCACATAAAAGGCTCAACGTGGCTTAGCTGATGTTGCTAGTGAGCACACCGCAAGAGTTAGGAAATTCAGGGAAGTGCTAAATTATAAGTGATAAGGACATACAACAGTAGAGAAAGTAAGGAAACAAGAGATGGGGCTTGGAATAAGAAGGTAATATTTGCTTGAACATATAAGTTTCAGCTTTGTGTAGACACTTTTACCCAGGGCTAGGGGCTGAGACAGTGTAGCCACCAAGTGGGAAGTTCCACCCTGAGAATTTACATATAATTAGGCTGGGGTTTGAAAGAGGGAGAAGAACTGTTATCTCTTTTGGAAATCCACTGGGTTTGAACTGAACCAGATGTGAGTTCAGTCCTATCCTTTATAGTAATAAAATCATTTTATAGGGTTTACTTTAAGAATAGCTATCTCTATGGATAAAGAAATGAGACAGGGGTTCCCTGCCTAGACAAGTGTGCTTAATCTTAACAGCAGCACAATTACGCTCTGTATAGTAGGTTGTTATTTGGCAAAAGAATGGCCCAAATTCTGCTCCCCTCCATCACCATGATATTTCTCAAAGCCTGCCAAGTCCTCCGTGGGAAAGGGACTGAACCTGATAGTTTAATGGGGACGAGGTAAGTCCAAATAAAACGGTTTTGTGACACATACAATCAGTACATACACAAGCATTACTACTGACTTAGTAATTGCCTACCAAGTGAGTTTCCAGACTTCCTTTAGTGGAGCCACGGACAGGAGCATAGATTTGTACTAACTTTCAAAGAGAATCACCACAGGACCAGCAGATATTGTAATGGTTACTTCGCTGGACTCCCACATAGTTGACCATGGTTCGAGTCCCAGATCCAGTGGCTTGAAACTCAAGCTGGGCATGTGTGCCCAAAATCCCAAGAGGAGAATGGAGGAGAAGGGATTGTGGTGTGGCCATTTCCTCTGGAAGATGATTTCTCGCTTTCTGTCTCTCAGTCTTTCTCTGTCACTCCAGTGACCACACATGCCCTATAGCAAAAATCTCTCTTTTAAAAAAATTGAGAGAGATAGAGAGAGAATGACTGGGGCCAGCAGGTGGAGTGGTGGTTAAGGCACTGGACTCCCACATGGCTGACCATGGTTCAAGTCCTGGACTCTGTGGCTTGAAAAATCACACCAGGCACATGGGTACCTGTGCCTAAAATACTGAAAGGAGAATAGAGGAGAAGGGATTGTGGTGTGGCCATTCCTCCTGGAGAACGATTTCTCACTTTCTCTTTCTCTGTCTCTCTCTCTGGTGAGCTCACAGGCCCTATGGCAAAAATAAAAATAAAAGAGAGAGAGAGAGAGAGAGAGAGAGAGAGAGAGAATAGCCTAGCTACAGTGGAACGAACAGTAGGCCACTGCTTTGCAGTGCAGAACAACAAGCAAGACAGTAGTTTAAGTTTCAGACCAACTAGAAACATGCAGTGCATATGTGCATGCCTGTGACCTCTTGCGGATGGGGTGGGATCGTGGCATGAGATTTTGTCAAGGGTGACTTATTCTTTCTCTGTCTATTCCAATAAAACACACACACACACAACACAGAGAGAGAGAGAGAGAGAGAGAGAGAGAGAATATAACCAGGTACATGTGCATGTGTATCCAAAATGTGGAGAGGAGAATGGAGAAGGGATTGTGCTGTATCCATTCCCCCAGGAGGTGATTTCTCACTTACTCTGTCTCTCTCTGTCTTGCATATGTGCTCTATGGCAAAAATCTTTAAAAAAAGAAATGGGTGGGGGAGTTCTTAATGTCTGTTTCAGAGGTGTTAAAGTGTTTAAAACTGTGCCTGATGGACCAGTTTTTTGTTGGACTTCCAGATAGCCATCCCCAGTTTGAGTCCCAGACCCCCTGGCTTGAAAATCATGCAGGGAGTGTGTGCATGCATGCCCAAGATCCCAGGAAAAGAATGGAGAAGGTATTAGGGCCACAGAGAAAGAGAGAGAGAGACAGAAAGCGATAAATCACCCCCCAGAGGAAATGGCCATTGCCCCCCCCGGGGGGGGATAATTTCTCACTTTTCCTCTCCCAGTCTCTCTCTCCCTCTCCCTGGTGAGTGCACAGACCCTAAGGCAAACTCCTCCCGTACAAAAATAAACCCCAAATACTGTACCTGTGCATAGTAAGGTAAATACATGTGAGCTATGACTACTATCATGTCTAATGTTATTGCTGTAGTAAAATTCTCCTCCCTAAATCTGTAAAGATCGGGAGAAGTAGCTTTTGGTGTAAAGATATTTGAGTATTGCTTTCTATAAGCCATTGTTCATCATAAAAGCAAAAAGGGAAAAAAAAAAGTGTTTTCCAAAGGAATTCATTATTGTTGCAAGCTATATCACTTAGTTACAAAAGCCAGTCACTTCTTACAAAAACAGTAAATAATGAGTCATTCTGCAAATTTTTGGATTTTCCAGAGAATTATTTTCTGACAGCCATGTATCTTTGACTAGCTTAAAAATTCTGTTGAAATGGGTTTGTTTAGACAATGATCGCCAACTTCTACTTTGGGTGTTAAGAGCAAACCATTCAGTTTAAGCAGAGTAGACAGGGCCAACTGTTTGCGAAGACAGTAACATCGCAGTCCATCCCAAAGTAAACAGAAATTGGCAATTTGAAAATGTCGTCAACCCTGAGCTTTCAAAGGTGTTAAATATTTAACTGTAGCTAATAGACTGCAAAGCAATGCTCAGTTGGCCAAATATATGTGGCTTTTATTTCTCCCTAGTCACTCTCAGTCTTTCCTTTTCTTTCTTTCTTTCTTTACTTTTTTGTAGACTCCCTCAGTTTTTCAGAAGCTCGGCAGGTCTGTAGGCAGTGATGATCATTTTGTCCTGAAAATCTCTAGGTTTATCTTGAGTAGAATGTTTTAGAATATAGGTTTTTAGGGGGCCAGCAGGTGGTGTGGTGGTTAAGGCGCTGGACTCCTACATGGCCAACTGTGGTTCAAGTCCCAGACCTGGCAGCTTGCTTTCTCACCCTACCCCCTGCTCCATCCCTCTCTGGTCAAATTAAAATAAATAAAGTTAAAAGAAAAAAAATAAGAATGTAGGTTTTGGACCTGGGTTTAATCTCAAATGTGAAACCTCAGACCTATGTGAGTAAGCACATAACCTAACTCCTTTAGATCTCAGTTTCTCACCTGCACAGGCTGAAAAATGGTTTGAATAAGCATCTTGACAATAAGCACTAAACACATTAAACAGTGCCTGGCACGGAGTAAATCCAGTAGGTACAGTGACAAGGACAATGATGTTATTCCCACTCTGTTACACAGGAAGCACTTCTGTCTCTAGGCACCTGCCCTCTCTCTGGGAATGCTTTTCCTTCTGCCTTCACATTCACATGGGTGTCCTATTCTCACCCTTTGTTTCTTTGTGTCTAACTCGGATGACACCTTTTTCTTTTTAAGGTTTTTGCCACAGAGTATGTGCACTAGCTGAAGAGAGACAGTAATAGGGAAAAATAAGAAATAACCCACCATGGAGGATGGCCATGTCACAATCCCCTGTCCTCCATTTTCCTCCTGGGATATTGGGCATCCTGAGTGAGCTTCAGCTGCCAGGTCTGGGACTAGAACTACAGTTAACCATGTGGGAGTCCAACGCCTTAACCACAATGCCACCTGCTGGCTCTGATGGCATCTTCTTGCATAAGCCTTGGCGGAGCTTTGTGGCGAATAGTCGTTCTTGTATCACTACTCCTTGTTTTCTACTATATTACCTGATCATAACTTAGTAATTCTACTGACTCATCAGAAAATGTCTTCACATTTTTTTTTCATGTTTTTCTATGCAAAATTGTGTCATGACTATTCCAAAACCCAGTATTATTTTATTTATTTATTTATTTATTTATTTATTTATTTAATTTTTTCCTTTTTTAAAAGTTTTTTCATTTCATTTTCTTCCATACATTCAATCACATTATTATTTGTCTTACAAAATGGATATTTCGACAGGTGAACATTTCTCCCTAGTACTATTGATAAAACTACAAAATATCTTCAACAGATATCTCCCCTAATCGAATGCAGACTCCTAAAATGAAGGACCCTGACTATCTTTTCTACCATCAGTTTCCAAAGTCCAGATCAGGACATGACTGACTGAGGTCTCTAAATAGATGCTTATTAATGGACCATTCTTCTTAAGATTATGATGAGTATACCTTTGAATTAACTTAGTTATTTAATTTATGCATCAGGATGTTACTCTGAACACAACCTTGTGTTATTAAAGAGAGTTCCTGAAAAAGTTCATCCATCACACAGGCATTACACATGACTTTTACTAATTACAGCATTAAGTGTGTCATTAGTGTCTGGGATTCTGATAAAAGTAATATAGTGAGGAGAGTTCAGAGAAAAGTGTATAATATTAGCATAACTTAACACTTGATCAAGTTAAAAGTATATGATACTTTGTGATATTTTTCCAATTACTTGAGGGCTCTTAAAAATAGCACTAAGAAGTGATACAGAAAGGCATGCATCCACTAATGTGGGTGTGTAGGTGAAGGGTTAATATACTTTTTTTTTTCTTTTTTGGGGGAGAGGTATTTTTTATTTTTATTTATTTATTTTTTTTGCTATAGGGTGCGTGTGGTCGCAAGAAAGACAGAGAGACAGAAAGCGAAAGCAAGAAATCACTGCCCAGAGGGGATGGCCACACCACAATCCCTTCTCTTCCATTCTCCTTGCGGGATCTTGGGCACGTACGCACACGCGCCCAGCGTGAGTTTCAAGCCACTGGGTCCAGGACTCAAACCGTGGTCAACTACATGGGAGTTCAGTGACATAGCCATTATGCAAACTGCTGGTCCCTAATATACATTTTTCCCCCTCTTCATGAGAGTTTAATCTTCAGTGTATGTTCCTGCTCCCCCGGGGCAGCTGACATATACAACTATGCTACTTAGAAATCATATCTATAGCAAAAATGGGTCTGATTGGGTCTGGTCTGCAAGGAACTAAAAATAACATGTACAAATCTACATGGTCTTTGTAATTTTGGGTGTCCCTGAATGTGATGACTTTTCCAACTGGCATGTCCCTTATCAAACACAATGTCCAGGGACCTGCCAGAAATGCTGGCGCTCCAGTGGGCTATGAGGCATCCAAGCCAAACAGCTCCTGGCTGCCTGATAGGGACTTAACTTCTTGTACCTGAACTGCCTGCCACAAGGCTAGACAAGGTCTAAAGAGAAGATCTGAAGTCACCAGGCCAGCAAGCCCTTCTTCCTTCCACATTCTTCTGATGAACGCAATGCCTGTTGGCCAATGATGGTCTTTTGAGACTCAATGCTGGGCAACAGAGCCTAAATAGACACCCCCTCTGTGGGTGATGCAGTACAGGTAATAGTTTCTTGGCTACAAAAATCATAGACTTAAAAATATATATATTTCCAATTCAAAGGGCATAGACTAGGATCAGCAAGCAGCATGGCGGTTAAGGTGATAGATTCTCACAAGACTGATCATGGTTTAAGTCCTGGACTTGGTGGCTAGTTTTCTCACTTTCCCTTTCTCTCTCTGTCTTTCTCTGCTGAGTGCATGTACCATAAAGCAAGTTTTTAAAATAACAATAATAATAATAAATTAAATTAAATAAGTAATTCTTAAAAACAAAGGGCATAAACTGTGCCCACAAAAGATAGGCGAGAAATTCACAGAAGAGAAGGAAGGCTATTTCAACTTCTGATTAGTTAAGGATTTGGGCAGAGAGATCTAGCAATCCTTGCAAACTCCTTCAGTCACCCAACAGTAACTGAAACATTGGGCAGGGCAGGAGGATCAGGAACAGACTATTTTAGCCTGGTGGTTAAGAGCAAGATCCCATATGGCTGAGAGTGGTTTAAAGATTCCCTGGCAGGATGAAAAACGAGCTGGGCATGTGTGTAGGGAGGCTCTCAATCTCAACAAAATGGAGAAAGGATTGCAGTGAGGGGATGCTTACTCTCTCTCTCTCTATCTGTCTTTTTCTCACTCTCTTTTCCTCTATCGCATTCTGAAATTTTAAACACAATGAAATTCTTTATTTCTATCCTCGTAACTCCATCTTCCACACTCCAGATAGAAGTGTGCAAGCAGGAGTCATAGAGCTTTCACTGTTACAAAACTGAGGGAGCACACTTAGGTCTATGGTTCACCTGAATAGTCAGTGGCCCTTCCTGGTAGAGGGCAGTGTGTTCTCATAGACAGCTTTAAAGAAGGAATGCTGTATGACCTACACGTTTAATTATATTTTAGTTAATCTAACTCATAACAGCTATACTGCCTTAGTTGCATAGCACCAATGCTACCCTCTAAGGAAATGATGTTAACTAATTTTATGCTATGCTACTTAATTGTTATAATATTCAACTGATGCCTGTGTGTATCTCTTGGTGCTACCCTCCCTCCTAACAACCTAGGCCATGTTGGCTTTAAAACAAAAAAGGGGGAAATGTGGGGACACATTTAAGAGAGAGAATCTGAGGTGTGGGGACATGCTCTGAGCAAACACCACCTGTCTTTCTGGGGTTTGGCAGAACCTTGTAACTTGTCTTTCCCTGACCTTGGCTGCAGACAGAGCAAGGGTGGAAATTACTAGGGGTGTTCCAATAGACACATCTGATGGACTTCAAGAAACATCTTCACCCCAATTAGTAAAGTCCAATCCCTGCTCTGCATCTGGAAGGTTCTTTAGCCTTCTCTGGGTGTGGTGGTGCACTCCTTATGGAGAAGTTCTTTAGCTCCTTCCCCACACCTATAGCTAGATTTCTCTGCATTAGAAAAGATGAGATATTCTCTTGATGGGATTATCGCCAAGGGATATACCTGGCCTGGTATGACTAAACCCTCATAGATTTGTTAATTGCTTCTTATTGTCTGTAACCTGGCAACCAATCTATGATGTGTCATGAAACATACATATGAAAAAAAAAAGAAGGAATTCTGATATCTTTGTAGATTACAGTAGAAAAGTATACAGAGACAATAAATCATTCTACAGTTATCCCATTGTTAGTTGATGTTACTACTTTACCATTAGTGACAGTTTATTGATATGTTTTTGGTGTTTAGTTCTCAAAAGATCACTGAGTCTATACTATAGAAATGGTAATATGATAAAGACTATGTGACAAAAGCACATTGTCAGATAGGATATGAAAATTCCTTTTCCAAATTCCGCAGAAACAATGATTTGTGAGTCAGTGTACAGAGCAGAACTGTGGTTTTGGCAACCTGGATCAATATTCTCTCCAGAGTCTAATTTTTATCAGAAGCAATAAACTCTGAACTTTTGTTGTCAAACTTGATCCAAGTTTGATTCCTCCCATGCCTAAAATTCATAAGAGCAGGGAACTTGCTCAGATATTTTCCTTATTTAGTAGTTTAAATATTTTGATGGTTCCTCTTCAGTCATTCACATTCCTTTGCTATCAACTGTGGATCTCAGATGTCTGACTTTTAAAACTTGTTTTTTTAAACTTTACTGTAAAATGATCAGTAGGTCCAGCCTGGTGGCACAGTC
Source organism: Tupaia belangeri chinensis (assembly GCF_000334495.1). Taxonomy (NCBI): domain Eukaryota; kingdom Metazoa; phylum Chordata; class Mammalia; order Scandentia; family Tupaiidae; genus Tupaia; species Tupaia belangeri. The sequence goes on from NW_006160015.1 coordinate 2,922,648, forward strand.
TGTAGTGACCTGAACTGAATGCCAGAAACCACATGACCAGCCACGGGGTGGATATAAGTCCAGTCTACCTGAGACACAATGATTTTATTCTCTCTCTCTCTCTCTCTCTCATTCTCTCTCTCAAGTTCTCTCTCCCTCTTTCTCTCTCTCTCTTTTGTTGTTCTAAGGTCCATGTACTCACGAGAGAGAGAGAGAGAGAGAGAGAGAGAAATCACCTCTTATATATGTGGGAGTATGGCCATGCCATAATCCCTTCTTGAGATTTTGGGCACGCATGCACACATGCCCAGCTGCCAGGTCTGAGATTCAAACCATATAGTTGGCAACGTGGTATCCAATGCCTTAACCTCCATGCCACCTTTTCCTTTTTTTATTGCTGCCACCACTGGCTATTCCAAGGTTTACTGACAGGCCATGGAAACAATGGTTTTGATGTTGGGACCAGTAATGTAAAATGGAATACAGAAATAAAAAGGCACAAATCTGTTAAGAAAAGATACTTGATATGTTCTAAGAATAGAAATCATTTAATATTGTTAGACATAATTGACCGATGGATGCCCAAGATCTCAAAGAGCTAAAGGGCTAGAGAAGGGAAACAGCTTGATATGAATCTGTCAAGGGTGCTTTTCTCTCTCATTCTCTTCTGCTTATTCATGCATGCACTTGTGCTCTCTATCATTAATTTAAAGAGAGAGAGAGAGAGAAACAAGCAAACATAAACTGCACACTTGGTATGAAACAAGGCATGGAACCTGTGATCTGGGACTCCTCAAAGCCCAGCAATTCCGTTCATCTCTTAATAAAGCTCAATTGCAGAGTATAGTCCCCAGCCCTTTGTGAGACAAATGAGATGAAGCCAGAAAAAAGCCATGCTCCCCTGTGGCTTCAATTAGCCACGGAGTGAAATGAGACAAACAGTCATGTATAATTTAGAGCCCTGCACTCTGGCTCTTCCTGTCATGGTGAGTCTTTCTCTGAGGAAGGAAGAGTAATCTAGTAAGTGGTCAGGGATGGGAATCAGCCTTCTTGTTTTTTTTTTCCATGTAACTCACCAACTTACTTTGTGTTCCTTTATGCCACTTAATTTCTACTGAAGTGACTGAGCCAGTGTGCTTTTACAGATGGTGTGCTTGGTTATTCTGGGCAGGGAGAGTGTTTGCAGGCCCTCAGAGTGTTTTATATTGAACTTAAAGCAGGAGGAGTGATCAAGGGGCTTGTCTATGAAACCCATGTTTGCCCCTGAGATTGGAAGCACTGGAAGAAGAAATCTCGCGTTCAGAGGCCCAGCCTGTGCATCCTTTTCTACCTAAAGGGATACATTTTGTATTATGTTTTCATCAGTCAATGAATTGTGAACGATCCTGAAAACTAGAACTGCTTAAATAAGTGCCAAATACATCTGTAACTTTATTTGACCAAGAGAGTATGTGGGGAAAAAGGTTCACTGTCCAGAAAAAGTAGGTCTCGGGCTAATGTTGGCCTTAAGTTTAAGTGCTGAAAACCAGATAAAGAATGTGGAAAAGTTGACTTTTGCTAGCAAATTTCAAAAAGTAGATCTGGGTTTGGGAAGAGATTTCAACCAAGAATGAAAGTGAACTCCACACATGAATCCAGACAGAAAGTGGTAGAATACCGTCCCTGCTGTGGAGAGTACAGAGAACCATTAAACCTCCACAAAGCTGCTAAGTGGGTAAGTCTCCAGGCACAGCCCCTTTGAGTCTGAGAGAGAAACTCCAGTTAGCCCAGGAGCTAAGAAGACCCTTCTTAGAAAGAGCTTGTATAATACAACTGCTCAAAGAAATGGTGACATACAGCAACCCTTGCCACCAGAGAAGACCATCAAGAAACCTCCTTCAACAATAAGGACAAAGAGACATCAAAAGTTCATGGAGAACTGAATTAAAATACAAGTTTATTTTGGCACAAAATTTTTTTTCAAAATCCATGCTTAGTTTTTTAAATACACATTTTCTATGACCTTTTTTGAAGACTTCTCATATTTTAGCAAGCCAAGAAGAAAATAAATGCCCTTGGACATAAGAAACATAGTTAATGTCTAACATTTATTGAGTACTTAATATCAGGCACTATATTAAGTGCTTTACATATTTTATTTAATTTAATCTTAAAATCCATGTTATGGGAACCAGCAGTTAGCGTAATGGCTATGTCGCTGGATTCCCACGTAGTCGACCGCAGTTCGTGTCCTGGACCCGGTGGCTTAAAACTCACGCCGGGCACGTGTGCGTGCGTGCCCAAGATCCCGAGAGGAGAATGGAGGAGAAGGGATTGCGGCGTGACCATCCCCCCTGGGGGGTGATTTCTCGCTTTCTGTCTCTATGTCTCTCTCTGTCTGGCGAGCGCACGCGCCCTACAGTGAAAATCTCTCCCCCCCCCAAAAAAAAAGTCCATGTTATGAGAGTGTTGCTTTCATTATATATATTCACCCGAGGATTAATTGAGAAATATCTGAAAATTTTTAAAAACGGTAAGTTGCATATGTATCAACTTTTTAAAGAATTATTTTACTTAATTTTTTTATTACTACTATTTTAAATTTGCTGTAGGGCACATGCACTCACCTGAGAGAGATGGAGAGAGAGAGAGAGAGAGAGAAAATGAGACAGTAAAGCAAGCCACCAGTCCAGGACTCAAACCATCATCGGCCATGTGGAGTGCAGCACCTTAAACCACCAATCTACCTGCTGGTTCTCATATGTATCAATTTTATATCAATAAAAATGAGAAGGATTGTTTTGCTTTTTTTTTGAATAATTAAGATTTAAATATAGAAAGTAGATAGATGAATACATTATTTCTGGTCTTCATCCCTCAATAGAGTGACCCAACTGTTTCAATTTATAAGGATGTCCTAGAAACTCTTTGGTCTTGGGAAAACCAGATTTTGGTCACCCTATCTCAAAGTTCTCAACTACTTGGTGAATAAACAACAGGGATCTAAGCCTCAGAAAGGCAGGAGTAGTTTGTTTTAACAGATTTCCCAGGTGATGCTGATCCATACCAATGTTGGAAAAACACTGACTTCAACTAAAGGGATAAAGTAAAATATAAAGTAAAATATAAGCCATCCTTTCCAGATCTGTGTTTACTTAGAGATGGTGCAGGCATGCCGACTCTGCCTTCAACTTAATTCTCCTCTGGGTGAGGCACTGAATAACACGTAAGGTAATAACAGGTCAAAAGTGAAGGGAAAAAAGCAATTGCATGGGTGTAAGAGAAAAACTTTCTTCAAAAAAGTATGGGAGGGGTAAGCATTTAGAAATAAGGCAAACATACAGATGTCAAGGGAAAGGAGAAACCAATGCCTGTACACTTGGGAGTAGAGAGCTGTGGAGAAAGGTGATCTCTAACCAGGAGCGTTTACTCTCCTAGAGACCTCTCCTAAACTTAATAGTGTTTTTGTTTGTTTGTTTGTTTGTGAGTGCCACATACAGCAGCCACTTACAGCTTGTTTCTCTCCAGCTTGAACCATGTTACCAGCTATTTGGTAAGACTATGTGAATGGCGTTAGCACGTATTGTTTTAAGAACTATACATCCCTTCTTGCTATTTACACTGTGATAACCTTTGGCAAGAAGTATATATTCTTTCGCGCTGTGTTCTCTCCTGGACCCGGTGGCTTAAAACTCACGCCGGGCACGTGTGCGTGCGTGCCCAAGATCCCGAGAGGAGAATGGAGGAGAAGGGATTGCGGCGTGACCATCCCCCCTGGGGGGTGATTTCTCGCTTTCTGTCTCTATGTCTCTCTCTGTCTGGCGAGCGCACGCGCCCTACAGTGAAAATCTCTCCCCCCCCCACAAAAAAAGTCCATGTTATGAGAGTGTTGCTTTCATTATATATATTCACCCGAGGATTAATTGAGAAATATCTGAAAATTTTTAAAAACGGTAAGTTGCATATGTATCAACTTTTTAAAGAATTATTTTACTTAATTTTTTTATTACTACTATTTTAAATTTGCTGTAGGGCACATGCACTCACCTGAGAGAGATGGAGAGAGAGAGAGAGAGAGAGAAAATGAGACAGTAAAGCAAGCCACCAGTCCAGGACTCAAACCATCATCGGCCATGTGGAGTGCAGCACCTTAAACCACCAATCTACCTGCTGGTTCTCATATGTATCAATTTTATATCAATAAAAATGAGAAGGATTGTTTTGCTTTTTTTTTGAATAATTAAGATTTAAATATAGAAAGTAGATAGATGAATACATTATTTCTGGTCTTCATCCCTCAATAGAGTGACCCAACTGTTTCAATTTATAAGGATGTCCTAGAAACTCTTTGGTCTTGGGAAAACCAGATTTTGGTCACCCTATCTCAAAGTTCTCAACTACTTGGTGAATAAACAACAGGGATCTAAGCCTCAGAAAGGCAGGAGTAGTTTGTTTTAACAGATTTCCCAGGTGATGCTGATCCATACCAATGTTGGAAAAACACTGACTTCAACTAAAGGGATAAAGTAAAATATAAAGTAAAATATAAGCCATCCTTTCCAGATCTGTGTTTACTTAGAGATGGTGCAGGCATGCCGACTCTGCCTTCAACTTAATTCTCCTCTGGGTGAGGCACTGAATAACACGTAAGGTAATAACAGGTCAAAAGTGAAGGGAAAAAAGCAATTGCATGGGTGTAAGAGAAAAACTTTCTTCAAAAAAGTATGGGAGGGGTAAGCATTTAGAAATAAGGCAAACATACAGATGTCAAGGGAAAGGAGAAACCAATGCCTGTACACTTGGGAGTAGAGAGCTGTGGAGAAAGGTGATCTCTAACCAGGAGCGTTTACTCTCCTAGAGACCTCTCCTAAACTTAATAGTGTTTTTGTTTGTTTGTTTGTTTGTGAGTGCCACATACAGCAGCCACTTACAGCTTGTTTCTCTCCAGCTTGAACCATGTTACCAGCTATTTGGTAAGACTATGTGAATGGCGTTAGCACGTATTGTTTTAAGAACTATACATCCCTTCTTGCTATTTACACTGTGATAACCTTTGGCAAGAAGTATATATTCTTTCGCGCTGTGTTCTCTGAGAAGAAATTTTCTTTCTGTTCTCACATGGTCATTGGAGAAATAAAGACTACCATATTTAGTGAAAGACAAAAAGTCATGCTTTTAAGAAAATATTGACTTAGAAAACCGTATCCCTGAGAAAAAGATGGCAATAGAATGAGCCCATGAAAAATTTCCACTGACATTTACAGGATTTAGAAAATTCGTTGTTGTTGTGGATGTTCACATGTTACTTTAAGTTGACCTAGACCATTAAATCACTGCTAATTTTAGCAAGCCACTGTATTTCTGGCAATTAGGGTTTAAATCTCATTTTTGGTTTAAGTAGGGGATAAAAATTTCATGAAGTTGCCCATTTGGAATCTGATAAAAGTAGTATTTTGTGAAAGAAACTTCATAGAGCACAAGCAAATACACTACCCCTAAGGAAACTGAAGACTGCTTCAATGTTTTACCATGAACATGTATTCTTTTCAAAATTAGTTTAAGGAGAACAGATATAAAACGTACACCTTTTCTTTAAAAAAAAAAAAAAATTCTCAGGGGACCAGAGAGAAAGAATCAGAGAGAAAATGAAAGTGAGAAAGCACCACTCATGGGAAACGGTCACACTGTCATACTTCCTCCTCCCCTTCTCCATTCAGGACTTTAGACATGTGTGCACATGTGCCTTGTGTGCTTTACAAGCCACCAGAGTTGGGATTCAAACTGTCATCACCCATGTTGCATTCAGCTCCCTCAGCTGCTAGGCTATAGGGCTGGCCTAAATAATAAATCTTGATGACAACTATAAGTGTATAGAATAGGTAACCTATGACTCTAAGGATCTAATCCTGAATGGTCAAGAAAGAATGCTCAAGGAAAGTGACTGCTAAACAGTGGATTGCTCTACAAGGTAGGGATAATTAACCAAGTTCTCATGGGAAGAAGAGCAGTGCCAGGTACAGACAGCGCTTGTTGGAATAATAGTGTTGTGGTCACGGCAGGAGAGGGCCTTGCGTTCCTCCTTCTCCAGTAAGCCCTCAGGTCTGTGCCTTGTTCCATCACTAACAACCTGAGTTGAATTAAATAGCAAAACTCCACCTAGCTCATCAAAGTCTATGTGAAGAAATGTACTCTAAATTATGCTTCAGATTTGTCTAAGAGCTGTAATCACCTTAGTTTTTGTGTACTTTCCCCTCAGTCCTTGTTACTCAGAAGCTTAAGAAACCAAGTCAATGAGGAAAACAAAATCGTAAATTTTTGCTTGAAGATGAGTTATATTTGTTTAACAACAAAACTCCAAAAGACATCAGATGTTTCCTCATCTGTGTTCTGTGCATGCATGAGTTGAAAGTTGGAATAAACATTTTCTAAGCTCAGCAAATTTCCCCCTCTGAGTCAGCCAGATGTTATGGCTGAACACTAAGCTGGTGGTTAGTAATCAGGACCTTCTTTGATGGTAATCAGTTTTTACTGATCAGTCAGAGAGTGTTTCCAATAATTCTCCCTTCATTTATGAAATACAGTACGTGCTTAATTTGCATCAGCCATACATCAGAGCCAGCATTTGCCATTTGCTTATAAAAATAAAGTCTCAACAGCCATTCTACAAACAAATAAATGGGGTTATTTTAGCTATACATTCCAACTCATTTAGATTGACGAAGGCATTTTTCTCACTGATAAAGATTTCTAAAAATATTTTTACTCTGGGGTAATAGACACTAAGTTCAAGAAACTAAGAAGAAGAAGAAGAAGGAAGGGGGTGACTCAAAACACTGAGAAACAGACTCCCAAGTTAATTTTCCTCCCAGTGTTTTAAGTTTCCTTGGTATTGAACTGCAGCTCATTTTGCTTTTACTTCTTTCAACAAAATATGATTTTCTGGTGGAGGACTTGTTGCTTTTTCATGCTGCATTAACTAGAAACTCTAAGTAAGTCCAAAATACAGCTGCTTCTGCTCTGATAAGCAGCCAAAATTATCTGAAAAAGAACCTTCATTACAACACATCTTTTTTTCAGGCAGTAGCTTCCCAGTCTATAATGCTTAGCATACTGATTATTAAAAGAAGTAACAATCATGTCACTGAGGATTAATGTTCATAAAACAATATCAACACTGGTTCTCAGGAGCTTAGCCTACAGCACTGCAGAATGAACCCGATGTTACCAATACCAAGGGGGGAAAAATGCATTCTAGATCTCAGAACTTTGTTTTTGAACCCATCAGGGATGTCCACTAAGTAAAAACGAGTGACCCAAAGTGAGTTGATTCTTTTTGTGATACGTAATAATTTTATTTCTTTGGTCTTAAGCTAAGCTTAAGGGGATAATTAAACACGTGTGGTTTAGTTTCATGAGCATGAAGCCAGTCATGTGAAACACTATTTTACAGGATTGTTTCACAAAATGTCCAAAAAGAAAGTGCTTCTTTGGTAATAATGCTTGTGACGAATTCTTTAATATCTTTAATGGTGATTTAATCATGAAAGTGCTCACAGTATATCTGTATCATCCTTTCTTACATTTCCCTAAGTTCCATTTGAACTATTTTTCTCTGGATAAAATTTAATACACTATAGCAATAATTTTGTTGGTTATTTTTCCAATTCCACTGACGATATTTTACATCTATCTATCTATCTACTTTCTTTTCTTGATTTAAATTGTGGTAAGAACACCTAACCTTCTAACAAAATTTTAGATACACAGTTCAGTATTATTTACTACAGGCCCAGCTTTGTACAGGAGAGCTCTAAAACTCATTTGTCCTTTAATGTAATGAAACTGATTTACCTGACTTTTTAATGAAGGGGAAATTTCAGATCCTCAACAAATATGTGCAAAATCCATTCATAGCCTGCACTACAATTTAGTCGTATTTCTTTATATATATATTTACAACTTGGTCACATTTCTAAGTATTCAGTAGACTTCCACATATTTCCTTCAATTTTACAATTTCACTGGAAACAAAAAAGAGCCTTCATTCTTAAGTTTTACACTTTTTACTAAATAACATAGCCATTGTTACAAACCTAGGAGTTGGATTAAAACAAAAATACTTGTACTAGAACCTGTACAGCTTACAGTAGAGTTTTTTCCTTCTTGCACACTGATTCGGACCTCACTAAAACCACACCACACCCATGGTGTGACTTGAGTGAGTCATTGAGTACAGGTGTCTGTGTTACGGTCACTTGTGGCTCCTTTTTTTAAATATTTAATTTTATTTATTATTAACCTAATTTTTATATTACATTTAATCACATGTATCTTTACAGTGTATTACATTTCTTTTCCCAGCATGATTAGCATGCATATCAGTCAAGACAAAGATATTAATATCCATGTCCTTATCATCAAATAGCTTTTCATGATTTTTTCAGATTATCATTACTATTTATTCTCATTATTTTTAATTATTCAATCACTATATATCATTTGGTTTGTAAAGAGAATTTACCCAACATAAAGTATGTCTCAGATCAGTCCAGTTGAGAATACTGTACATGTTATCTTCAACAGGCAATAAGCCATTTCTGTGTCTCACTAATGTCAGGCCTCTGTTTGCTCCCTTGCTAACCTCTATACTCTTCCCTTCTCCTCCTCCATTCCACACTGTCTTCAGCATTCATAACCATTTTCACTGCATTTATGCCCTCCAATATATCGACCTCTAACTTGTGGCTCCTTTGACACTGAGTTGATGTTTCATATAGGAGGTAAGATTACTTTGGGGCTCAGCTTGAGTTTTACAAAGCCTAATCTTTTCCCATCTTAGTAAAAAGTTAACTTTCAGGAAAAGCGAAACAATTTGGGAACTCCACTTTGCTATTCTTAGAGACATAGACTCATTCCAGGAACCGAAAATTATTTCAATAGAGATAAAAGCAACTATTTCTCATTCAGGAAGTTGGCACTAAAAGGAGATAAAATATCATTGGATTTCATTAATTGTCCTCTATTTCTGTATCTCCAGATTACCATTTAATTCACCACTGTGAATTTTGCTAAATGGGCAATACTTACCCCAAAGATTAACCTGAACTAAGAATAGTGCATGTAACCTGGGGTATATATTAACTAAATGGGGGAAGTTTTGCCTTCTCAATATGATTCTATCTTCTTGAAGGCATAGGGGTAAAAATGTAAGTTATCTCAGTTTTTGAAAAATTTTATAATATAAATAACATACATTAATGTAAGGGGAATATCCTTTACACTCTATTAGAAAAATCCTTGGGACAGATGGTGATGTGGTGGTTAAGGTGGTTAGACCCCTGGCTGACTTACACAGTTTAATTCTTGGATCTAATGGCTTAAAAAGCATGCAAGGTGTGTGTGTGTGTGTGTGTGTGTGTGTGTGTGTGTGCCCGAAATCCTGAAAGGAGGGAGAGATGGGGGAAAAGGGATTGCAACATGACTGTTTCCAGTGTCAGGTGCTTCCTCACTCCCCGCTCCACCCTCTATTGCTCTCTGACAAGCACACATGCCCGCTAGCAAAATTAAAACAAAAAACCTTGAACACTATGTTTGATCATTTTTTTTCAATACATCTTCACCAGCTGTAACACATGAATGTATATAATGTATATATTTCTAAGTGTGGAGATTTCTCATATTTAAAACTAAGTAAGTTGTCCTTTCAAAGAATAGACAGACTTTATGATCAAAAGATAGCATACTCTTTATTTTTTCTACAGCTTCATAACAGAAGATCATGATCAATGGCCCATAAAAACATGTGTCTAGCCCAACTACATGGAGATAACTATTGAACAAGTACAACTAAGTGGACTTACAAAAATGTATCCTAATCTCTCATTCTTTAAATCTTGTACTAGGTTTTTCTGAATGACTTGATTTCTAGTCTTCCAAGAGTGCATTTTCTCTCTTTTTTTTTTTTTTTTCCTCTTTTCACGTTGTCCTTGATCACGTGCCCCTGTTACCACTAACCTCACATTCTGGCATTGCTAATGTAGACTTGTCATTCATCTAAGGGCAGCCAGCTCTCTGTGTGTGTGTGTGTGTGTGTGTGTGTGTGTGTGTATCTGTGTGTGTGTGTGTGTATTAAGTACTTATATTTATTCCATTTACAAATAACTTTAACATGTAAAATAAAACACAACAATCACCATCATAGAAAGCTATATTTTGGGTGGCCCATGAGTGGTAATAATTTATCCCTCCTAGATATGAATACTACACCACATTAAGAAAAAGTTCAGAGCTAGCAAGGTCTATTGAAAAAACTAATTCATACAACAAATTATAAAAAGGGCATATTAAAAGTTAGGTGAGATAAAATATAATGAAATATTATAAACAAATAACTTCCTGAAACTGCCACTTAATGTTGCATATAACAAAAGGCACCATCTTGTAAGACAAGGGCTCTGATTGGTTGAGAAAAGAACATTCATCATCAGAGACTTCGCTATGCAGCAGTCTTAGAAGCTCAGAACTAGATACCGAATGAGAAACTGTATGTTTGAGAAAGTAAAAGCAGTCCACCTGGGTGATTAGCTTTAGGTACTTAGAGGATTGGCAGGAAGTAAGTATTTACTGAGAGATTCAAAAGGGATTGATAGATACCATCTATGATACAAGTGCAAAAGTTTTAAAGGGCAACAACCGTATAAAACAGTGTTATGCACAATGGGTGCTATTATTTCAAGCAAAACAAAACAAACAAAACAACAACAACAAAAACAACTGTGCTGAATGTGTGTGGTCAATGTTTATGGAATGAGATTAGAAAGAGAATATTGCAAGGTCCAGCAACAGCCTAGATCAGGAAAAATAAAGGACATAAATGGTTTCATAGTTATTCCAAAATCTCTGGTTTTCTTGGAGAGAAAGTCTGTGGTTAGCAAGTTAACGCCAAAAACAACATTGATATTGGGGGGTGGGTGGAAGTTAGACCATTTACAAAGTCCATAAAATCTGTTGACAGCTGTTTAATTTTAGAAATGATAAGATGTATCATTTGAAATAGTCTGTGTGAAATTATGGGACTTTGGATAGAACAGTTGTCTAGAATGTCTTTGTAGACTATACTTGAAACTTGTTTTACACAGAACACTTTGTTTAATTAGAATTTTTTTGGTGATGCCTGATGGTAACAGGTGGAACCTCTCTAAGAACCAGTAGGTGCAGAAAAACAGTTGCTGGGGCTACCCCAGGTCCTAAGATATGGCAGGATACAGCCAAGCCCCACTTCTGGATCTCATTATGAGAATGCTTTGTCCTTCGATGTTAGGCTATGTGACATGATGTATGTTGGCGAAACTGTGTTACCTTCTGCCCCGTGAATCATAGAAAACATAGGCGTTCAACTGATGATGGCTAAACAGTCTCAATGCTTTCCATAGCAAACTTGCATCACTGGGAAGCAACCTATTTCTAATGACCTTCAGAGTGTCTACCCCCAGTGGTAAATTATGCAGGTAATCAATATCATAGTAAACCTGTCTAGTCCTAGTATATCAGAGTGATTCTGAATTAATAGCTGCTCTTTATTGATTATCCTATCATGAAAATGGAGAATTTGGGAAATAACTGACTGCCTTAGTTCCAGTCAAGTTATTGAGAAATGAAAAGTATAAAGCATTCCAGCTAACTGGGCTTCAAATATAAATCTTTTCCAAGGTGCAGTCTATTACTCACAGCTTGTCAGTCTTACCTCTGCTGAAGGATTTATGCAATATCTTCTTGGCATAGGGGCAATCTACCATAATTACCTGCGCTCTGAATTGCTCTAAAATAGCACAAATGGTGGGTGACAGTTATGAATCACAATTAATGTGGTCGCCAATGCTGCCATGAGTAAATTGAGCTGCATTTTTTCTGTGTACCAGCACATCAGGACCTGAGTTACAACAATACTATGGGTTTATCCATAAATTGCTGCTTAGGTCAAGTTTACATTTGTATAACAGTTTTTGAAAAACTTCATTTTCTTTCCTTAAAGGTACAAGCTAGGACAATTATCACTTTCTCTTTTAAAAGTCCTAGGAGGCCAGTAGATAGTGTAATGTTTCTGTTGCTGGACTCCCACAAAGTCAATCGCAGTTCAAGACCCAGACCCAGCACTTTAAAACTCAAGCCAGGCGTGTGTTGCATGCATGCCCAAAATCCTGAGAGAAGAATGGAGAAGGGATTGCAGCCATCCCTCCTAGTGGGTGATTTCTTACTTTTTCTCTCTGTCTCTCAGGTGAGCAGATGAGCCCCACAGCAAAAATCTTTCTAAAAAAAAAAAGACAGAGAGAGAAAAAAAAATTCCCTGCCAGTCCATCAGTCTCACTCAACTGCTCATGTTGTAACTTTTCATATTTTTCTTCTCCTTTGCATGCCTGTTGATTCAGGACCTTCTGCATTCATGCTTATGGCTCCATTCTGGGAAGATACCATGTGTATCTAGAGACTAACTTTTCTGCTGATCACGGGTCAATGAGCATTTACTGAGTCATATCTCTGACCATAACTGTAACCAAATGATTGCTGAGAATCCTGGTCATTATGCTTCCAAAAGCAAACACTATCAAGCAAATTCCATAGCTATGAGCTGTAGGATTTCAGAACTGCATTAGACTTGTAATTCTGAAGACAAAGGATGAAAAAAAATCACAATTGTCTTCGTATTTGACTACAATAATAAAATGTTGATTTTTAAAGACAATCCTGCCGTCTTTTTTTTTTTTTGAGTGACTTGTCATTCAATCATAGCAACATGGGTGAACTTAGATGGCATTAGGCTAAGTGAAATAAGCCAGGCACAGAAAAACAAATATTGCATGATTTCACTTCCATGTGGGCATGGAAAGAGCTGACCTCATAGATACAGAAAGTAGAAGGTAGGTACTAGGGAATGGAGGGATGTGCAGACAGGGAAAGGAAAAGACATCGGTCCAAGGGTACAAAGTGTCGGTTAAGCACAGGAATAAGTTCTGGTGATCTATTACTGAACAGCGTATATTCCAAAAACCTGAAAGAGCAGACTTTACATATTCTTGCCACAAAGGAATGGTACGTATGTGAAGTGAAGGATATGTTAATCAGCCTAATTTGATCATTCCACCATGTATATATGTAACATATTGCATTCACAATGCATCCCATAAATTTATACAATTACTGTTGGTCAATTAAAAATAAAATAAATATTTGTCTCTAACAGGCATAGAGAGGGTGAGCTATGGAGAAAAGGAGACAGCTATTTTGAGAATGACCCAGAGTTTAGAAAAATATCCTCCCTGAAAATTGAAGATGTGCCTTTGTTTGCTAGTTTATCATCTGCCTATATTAAAGAATTAGCTTTGAAGCTCTTTGCTCTATGCATCACAGCAGAAGGCATGTCTCCTCAGATCAATATTTGTTCTATTTTACACTAATAGAAAATTAAACTGCTTTTAAAAATCAGAATCTATAAACCAGTGCCTAATATATAATCGCTTACTGACAATTTTACTACTGTTTGCCTTTGCAACGGCCTCCCACGAATTTTCTTCAAAATAGAGGAGGGAAAAAGCAAGAGGAAAAAAAGAGGTTAATGAAAATGGAATATAAATTCCAAAAGTTTAAAACAACTTTTTTTTAACTTTACCAAAGTAATAGCACTCATGTCCTGAAGACTAATCCCGTGCGTAAACATCATTAGTGTTGACATGAAAGAAATCTTACTTTGTCTTTGAAATGATCACATCCTATGTGAAGAAGCACTTAAGAACAATAGCAACAATTTACATATTTTAGTGCTTTTCATTTCAATGATTTTTCATGGTGCTTTGCAAACTTTAAAGGATGCTGAGCAATTTCAACTCAAAAGCCTGTGTAACTAGAGGAACAAAATGCAAGTTTTAAATCTAGTGAGGAAGTGAACGTGCAATCATTTGCTAGAATTTTTAGGTGAATGCAGAAGAAAACATATCAAAAGTTGGCGTATTAATTTACTTCAACATGCAAATATCAGAATAATTTACTGAGTGATGAGTCTTTGCAGTGACTGCTTGGGTCTATGGGGAAAGGTTGGACCATCAATCCAGCCCTGTTCTCTCTGCAGCTTGTGCCCTGGCTAACCTTCCTAAGCTCCAAAGTTCAAAGCTGCCTGAGGATGAAGCCAGTTTCCAAGAAAGAAAGTTCACATAAAATATACTTCTAAGTTACAGAAAGGCAAATTGTCTCTTACTCAAGAAGCAAGGGGAACTTCCATTGGCCTCTTGACTCCAGACAAGAGGGTGCAATTAGCTCTCAGAGGTCCTGAGATGCTTTTTGAGATTTCTCCAATCCTGACAGGAAGCTGGTGGGCAGGAGCTCCAGAACACGGTGGGCAGGAGTTCCAGAACATTATACAGCAGTCAGGAGCTCTAGATTATTAAATGGTGGTCAAAAGCTCCAGAACATTACATGGAGAGCAGGAGCTGCAGAACATTACATGGCACTCAGGAGCTCCAGAGCATCCCGTGGCAGGCAGGGGCCCTAGAGCATCCCGTGGCAGGCAGGGGCCCTAGAGCATCCTGTGGCGGGCAGGCGCTCCAGAGCAAGGGCTTTGCATTCACTTGGTTCCACCACTGACTTGGTTCCTTCTGTCTATGTGTACTTACTGTCTCTGAGTCTCAGTATTTTCCTGAATGAAATAGAAATATACTACTATCGAGGGAACTTAAAAAAGTTCATGAAAAATGAAATTAAAATATTAGTTTATTTTCATGCAAAGATTTTTAAAATCTATGATTTTTTTCATAGTACCCATTTTCAATGAATTTTGTGAATACATTTCATATTTCTTAGGTCTCTGGAACAAAATCAATTTAATTAATACCCTGTTGACACTTATTATACTATCTGGCACATAAAACAACTCAACAAGTGCCAACTATCATTAAATGTTACCCTAGCATTTATTTTTTCTTTCCTTTTAACTCTCTGTCAAGCTGAAAGAGAAGGTAATTAAAAAGGACATCTATCATGTACAGCATTTCTCATATAATACTTTTGCACATGGTGGTGTATTCCTACATGCTAGAGTCAATATTCTATTAGTAGGACAATGATCCAGGAGTCAGAAAATATGAGTCTAGCCCCACCTCTCAACAGCCACCTTCCTGCACACCATGTGAAATTTACAGTCGGTTGGGTTAGTAAATTTGACCTTGTTATATTGATAACCTGAAATTTAAAAATTTCACTCTACTTTTTTTTCTTCTTTGTTTTTATTTGCTCCAGGGCATGATCACTTGCCAGAGAGAGAGAGAAAGAGAGAGAGGAAAAGTGAGAAATTAGCCTCCTTTCCCCAAGGTGGATAACCATGCCACAATCCCGTCTCCATGGTTCTCTCAGGAACCAGACACTCACACACATGTATGCAGCATGATTTTCAAGTGGTCACGCAGTCGGTCACGTAGGATTCAGACAGCTTAACTTCCATACCTCCTGCTAGCCCCTCATTTTTTAAAAATACTTTGTTTGATTAAAAAAAAAAAAGTCCTAGGGATGAAGTAGGAAAATATCAGCTTTACTTCAAAACAGGATTTTCTCTCAAAAACTACCATTTCATCTAAAAATCAAGGCCATATATACCAAATCTAAAATCTGACATAAGGCAAGTTACAGTCGTAGGAAAGCGAGAAGATATATTGATTTTATAACACAGATACAAAATCTTTCTACTAAGTCTACAATGCCTGACGCAAACTTCAGGCATTCTTGTCATGTCCACTGAAAGTAAATGAATGAGATCTTCCACAAAAGTTCAGTAGTGTGTATTTCAGCCCTGACATTGGACGCAGTGTGAAATTCTTGTTCTCTAGTTATTCCACTTGAAAACGTAGCTACCATGCACAACAGGAACACAAGTGGCAACACCTGTCGGGACAGCACTGAATAATGTATATTGTCCTCAGGACAGTCAGCCTAGAAAGGGAGACATGAAAACCCATTATGATGGAGGCAGAGAAGTGTTATAATGGGAATGTGGGCAAAAAGGGCAAGGTCACCTCTCCAGAAGGTAAAACAGAGAGGAGACCCCTGAATTGTGTGTTGCAGAATAGGAGCCTGGTGATTTCAGAGAGGTGGCAATGTTAGGTAGGAGAAACAACAGGGAAAGAAAGTGTGAAAATAGAATAGAAATGCTCCATGTTTCTGGAAGGCTAGAATTGAGGGCTCCGGGACAAGGAGGAGAGAAGTAGGGTTGGGAGTGGAAAGAAATGCAGGAGTCAGATCATAGTGAGCTCACATTAAAAATTAAGCCTGCAAACAAGAACACAGGAAATTAGAAAACGATGACACAATTAGGAAATGTCAGTAGGTTGAAAACAAGTGAAGTCAATATTAGCACTACAGAGAGAGCTCGCTGATTCAGGGCTCAACTTCCAGAGACTGAGATCACCACTGAAGAGCAAGAGCAGGTGTCCAGGTTGACTCTTTCAGACCCAGGGAAAAAGCATCATATACAACCACTGACATTCTTAAGGTGATTATGCCTACTGACATGGGAATTTTCAACTCACATATAAAAGTGTGTGTGTGTGTGTGTGTGTATGTTTGCATTAATCCTCCATTGGTATTATTATCAAAATGTTCAGGATAATATGTATAGCTTATAGAAATAAATATAAATGACTATAAACAGAATGTATTATTTACAGATAGGCCAACAGACTAACAAATTAAAAGATAGGCAGATAGATATAAATAGATAAGCTGGCTAGATTGATAGATGGACAAACGGATAGGCATAGATAAATGGATGAGGACAGAGCTAGATTAGATGGCTAGAGATAGAAAGGCATAGAAAGATGTGAAGATAGAGATAGATCAGATACATATATAGAAAGAGACAGAGCGACATCTCAGAGGGAGAAAGAAACCCCGTATACAAATCAGAAGTTGAACTGGGGACAGGAAGATTAACAGATACGCTGGCTGGAACTTCGTTCCTCAACACTTCTGGTGACACTTCCTTCTCAGGGTCCTTTCACCCCCTCTCCCTCTACTCCAAGCTGCTGCACTATAGTCGGAAGCTCAGCTACCTCTTTGCCTCTATTTGAACCCGAAAATCAAAGTCACAAAGTTAGCTCATGGGAGGCTCTGCCCATTAAACTCCCAAAATACAATGTGAGCAGATTAGCAATTCCAGAAACAAGTTCTCTTACTGTGGTTGAACTGCCATATCCATAAGCCAGTATTTGGGATCAAGGAATTAATGACTAGAAGTTGGAAAATACTCTAGAAAAGACTGTTTGCGAGAGCAGTTACTGCATCTAATTTAGAACCTTAGAATCTTATTCCTGGAGCTGCTATGGAAGCTTTCCAGCTAAAGCCCCTGAATAGATTAGTCATTCAAATAGGACCTTTAATTGTCTATTTCCCTTTTCCTCTCCTATGTAAAATGACACACTCTGCCTTTCTGAAGGCAGCTTATCCAGCCCTGCGTGAATGGTTTGTCAGTAGCATTGATGGTGGAATGTGAATGCAGACAGAAAACCTCCACCGTGAAGCTTTCTTCACAGTCCCTGCTGGAATCATTGCTACTTCTGCTGGACACAGCTGGCCTAGGAGCTGAGGAGTTGGCCTGTAGGACTCAGCAGGGATGACATAGAATTAGTATTGCCCAGAAAGAGATGAACAAGGAGAGTTAGAGAAGTGAGCCCTGAAAGTATAGATAGGAGTAATCGAGCACTGTTCACTGAACTTCAGACCAAGGGAAATTATGATGCTCTGATCCTCAGAGGATGAGCAAGAATAGAAGCGGCTGCTGCCTCTTGCTCCTCCCATAGATCTTGGGAACATAAAACTCCAGGCAAACTGCAGTAATATCTCCCAACACCCGGGTTCTCTGCTACTGATTCATGTGCTGCTCCAAGCTACAGCCTTCAGTGGGCAGCTCAGAGAAGACACAGAGGCTCAGATGCCCCCTTTACAATCTGCCAACAGATACTACAGGGCCTGTGCCCTAGAATCTCCAATCGTGTATGCTCATTGTGAATTCACAGACTCTGGGACTCCAGTGTTTACAAGAACTAGGTTTCAAACAGTCGCTGCTTATGTGTATTTATGAATATGTATGGACTTACATGGAGAATCAGAAACAGTACAAACACAATGCTGGTGTTCAGAGCTTGGTCTGAAGGGTTTCAGTTCCATGTGGGGAATTATTGAGTCGGTTTTTTTGTTTAGCTAATTAGAGGTATCTGTTATAATATAAACATCTACCTGTAGAACAAGGGAGTCATAAAGGGTTTGAAGTAGAATCCTTGCCATGTAAAAATTGCCACAGAGCAATTAAAGTATACTTTTTACAAGCTCTATTAAACCAGTTGCAAAAGTTAAGTCTGGAAAACCAATTTTACATCTCTTCGGAAGTGCTCTTGTTATTTGCCTAGGGACCACGTTAGTGCTCACAGTTTGCAGTGTTTAATCTCCCACTCCCTATCAAGCCCCTAAAACAAAATTGTCAGCTTATCAGGAACACTTTGAAAGCCCAAGTACAGCTGGAAAGACTGGGATGTTTGAGTACAGGAAAAAGAAAAGCCATCCACTTCTCTCTGCGGTCTCTCCTGCCCCCAACAGCGGCAAAAGCCTGTTCTCAGTACAAAACACTGCAAAGATCAACCCAATCAGTGTACAATTAGCAGCATTCTCATCCCTCTGTCTTGGCATTTGGTAAGCTGTCATTAGAGAACAAACATCGCACTCCAGCACATAGCACATGAACAGCTCTAGTAACTAAGGATAGTCAATGAATGAGGACCTGAGGCTTTCCGAACAGCAGCCAATCTGTGTTCACTGAGAGGACGGTGGCCCAGCTGTGAGGACGGCCACATACTAGGATGCCTTGAAGTACTGAAGTATCCTTCCGCCTTGGAAAAGGGCCTGCACTGCAATTTTTCAATTGGGATAGAACTCTTCTCTGAAGTGTAAAGAAGTAGAGAGAAGTATTTTTTTGGTTCTCACATGACTGCAAGATACTTTGGAATATGGCAGTGAGGGTGCCAAACACCCCAATTTCTATAATTAAGTTCTGCCCAGGGAAGCACTGCCTTGCTTCAAATGGCAGGAACACCTCCAAGGACAGGCTGATGCCACAGGAAGGGACAGGTGGCCTTCTGGTGACATTTCCCAGGAATATGGCAGCAGAATCTAGCTTCCTTAAAACTCTCTAGGAATGAAAAATACATAGAGAGTTGGTCAACACGTACATGTCTTCTTCTAGAAATGTAAGCTATTTTTCTCATCATAAGAGGAAATCAATATCTGAGATAAAGTTATTGGTGAAACAAAAGAAAGAGCAGTAAAGAATGATGCCAGCACATCTTTCTTACACACAAATAACTCTGATTCTGTAAAGTGAGATTCTTCTTCTAGATGTCAAAAATTAATAAATCAATAAATAAAAACATCCTGTTCTCCAAAGCATGTTGTTCAATGTTGTCCATCATACACCTTCACGCCCATGACAAACTCTACTTTCACATTCAAATGAATCTTTTTGGGGGGAAATTCTGAAAGGCAATTATTTCGACTTCAATGGCTTAACTGAGTGTGAGGCCAATATTTTGGAGCAAATGAACTGCCTTTACAGGTTTTCTCCATTTTTTGTCTCCCTTTTAGAAAATATTCTTCATCCACTTCAAATGTCCAAGGTTCTGAAACTCACTACGGACATCAAGAAATAGACAATGATACAAATGTGAAGTGCTAACTTTTCCTTAGGGTATTGGTTTTTAAAGGGATCAAATCCTTGAGTTAAAGTGAATTTCGGTGAGTGACAAGGATTTCAAATGACAGCAGGACCTTTCCAGAGCTCTGAAGTCCTTGTTCCATAATCCATATTGACATATTCTGCCTTTCAAAGCAAGCAGAAGGAGCTCAGAGTTTCTTCTATTGGGGGGGGGGGAATGACATTTTTCTTGCAATAGGGACCCAGTGGCTTACAGAGGTGTCTTCATAGCCCATCAATAGTCACTGTAAGAGGCTGCTGCTTCCAAGAAAGCCTCATTCTGGAAGTCAGGAAAGTTTGCAGTAGGTCTGGGAGATGGGACTTAATCTGCCACATCATACTGGTCTGGCACAAAAGGATCTCTTCAAATGGCAACACTATTTTGGACTCTCCACATGTCATACTTTTAGAAACTCTTGAATGAGACAATGCACAACGACAAAACAAATGAAAAGTTACCATGCATGTAGGAAGAAAATGCAATGATTTGGCATTGTGTCATCCTAAAAGCACCAGTATGCATTTAAAAACTAGTATATACACATGTAAAATGTTTCTTATTTTTATTCAGTGTATCAAGAATGAATGGTATATTTATTTATTTTGTTTTGTTTTGTTTTTCTATGGGCTGCATGCACTTGCTGGAGAGAGACAGAAAAAAAAAAAGCAAGAAAACATCCCTCTGGGGGATGGCCACACCACAATCCCTTCTCCATGTTCCTCTAGGGATTTTGGGCACATATACACATGGGTCAGGGTGTTTTTCAAGTCACGGGGTCTGGGACTCAAACCAGGCAACTGACCATATGGGATCCAGTTGTCTTAACCTCCAAGCCACCTAGCTGGCCCCTTATGGGCTTTATAAATTGTGCTGAATTATTTCTTTTATGAGAGAGACAAAATAAGAGAAAAAAAGACAACACCCCCCACTGTGATTTTGACTTTGTGGTCCACTCCCAGCCTCAGGCAGTCCAGATCATGATGGAACACATGTGTCCAGGATCTTCAGGGAGGTCTCCAGACACAAACCTGAACCCTTCCCATATGGCTCAGCCTCACAATATCAGATTTTATAATTGTGCAACCTATGTATGGATTTTAACTCATGCTCAGAATGAACTCAGGAGTTTCTGAAGATCTGTACTATGAGATTGTGCTGGATTCATATTTAGGCTTTGCATTAGCCAGGGGGATCCCTGACCCTCCTGATGGCCTCAAAGGTTGTTAATATAAGGTTAAGTCAGGGAACAGAAAGCCAAATGTGAATGTAATTAACTATGTTTTCCTTTATAAGAACAATAGTGATCCCGAACCACAGTTTCTATTTTCCATCAGAATTTAGCTCTATCCCATGCCTTTCTAGACCTCCTCTTATTTGGTGTGATCACAGACTTTACTCCTATCATTACTTTCTTGTAAGTCCCCTCCTCCTAGGTATGGAGGGAAATGGCATTCTTTAACATTTTGGAAGAAAGGGCACCCTTTGACAGCTCCTTTTCTCATTGCCCCCTGCTACTCAGCCATATGTGTCACTTTCTCCCAGTGGGAATGAGTGATTAATTATTCATCTCTTTAGCTGAGTAAGTTGTTTTTATTCTAAAGTCAACACAAAGAAAGGGCTATCCGTGTGTTGGAAGGTGAGTGTTAAATATCAGGATTACACTGGTAAGGAAGGAAAGGCAACCAAGAATGACTTAGCTGGTTGTCAAGATTCTGGATTAGATGGAAGACCCAGAACTAATTTATGTTCTAATTGTTGTTAATATCCTCCCTCTGACACCAAATATCTCCAGGCAAAGGGATAGTCAAGGTGAAAATCAAGGACCATCTTATCTCTTCCTACCAAAAAAAAACAAAAAAACTTTTCCTTAGGGTATTGGTTTTTAAAGGGATCAAATCCTTGAGTTAAAGTGAATTTCGGTGAGTGACAAGGATTTCAAATGACAGCAGGACCTTTCCAGAGCTCTGAAGTCCTTGTTCCATAATCCATATTGACATATTCTGCCTTTCAAAGCAAGCAGAAGGAGCTCAGAGTTTCTTCTATTGGAGGGGGAAAAATGACATTTTTCTTGCAATAGGGACCCAGTGGCTTACAGAGGTGTCTTCATAGCCCATCAATAGTCACTGTAAGAGGCTGCTGCTTCCAAGAAAGCCTCATTCTGGAAGTCAGGAAAGTTTGCAGTAGGTCTGGGAGATGGGACTTAATCTGCCACATCATACTGGTCTGGCACAAAAGGATCTCTTCAAATGGCAACACTATTTTGGACTCTCCACATGTCATACTTTTAGAAACTCTTGAATGAGACAATGCACAACGACAAAACAAATGAAAAGTTACCATGCATGTAGGAAGAAAATGCAATGATTTGGCATTGTGTCATCCTAAAAGCACCAGTATGCATTTAAAAACTAGTATATACACATGTAAAATGTTTCTTATTTTTATTCAGTGTATCAAGAATGAATGGTATATTTATTTATTTTGTTTTGTTTTGTTTTTCTATGGGCTGCATGCACTTGCTGGAGAGAGACAGAAAAAAAAAAGCAAGAAAACATCCCTCTGGGGGATGGCCACACCACAATCCCTTCTCCATGTTCCTCTAGGGATTTTGGGCACATATACACATGGGTCAGGGTGTTTTTCAAGTCACGGGGTCTGGGACTCAAACCAGGCAACTGACCATATGGGATCCAGTTGTCTTAACCTCCAAGCCACCTAGCTGGCCCCTTATGGGCTTTATAAATTGTGCTGAATTATTTCTTTTATGAGAGAGACAAAATAAGAGAAAAAAAGACAACACCCCCCACTGTGATTTTGACTTTGTGGTCCACTCCCAGCCTCAGGCAGTCCAGATCATGATGGAACACATGTGTCCAGGATCTTCAGGGAGGTCTCCAGACACAAACCTGAACCCTTCCCATATGGCTCAGCCTCACAATATCAGATTTTATAATTGTGCAACCTATGTATGGATTTTAACTCATGCTCAGAATGAACTCAGGAGTTTCTGAAGATCTGTACTATGAGATTGTGCTGGATTCATATTTAGGCTTTGCATTAGCCAGGGGGATCCCTGACCCTCCTGATGGCCTCAAAGGTTGTTAATATAAGGTTAAGTCAGGGAACAGAAAGCCAAATGTGAATGTAATTAACTATGTTTTCCTTTATAAGAACAATAGTGATCCCGAACCACAGTTTCTATTTTCCATCAGAATTTAGCTCTATCCCATGCCTTTCTAGACCTCCTCTTATTTGGTGTGATCACAGACTTTACTCCTATCATTACTTTCTTGTAAGTCCCCTCCTCCTAGGTATGGAGGGAAATGGCATTCTTTAACATTTTGGAAGAAAGGGCACCCTTTGACAGCTCCTTTTCTCATTGCCCCCTGCTACTCAGCCATATGTGTCACTTTCTCCCAGTGGGAATGAGTGATTAATTATTCATCTCTTTAGCTGAGTAAGTTGTTTTTATTCTAAAGTCAACACAAAGAAAGGGCTATCCGTGTGTTGGAAGGTGAGTGTTAAATATCAGGATTACACTGGTAAGGAAGGAAAGGCAACCAAGAATGACTTAGCTGGTTGTCAAGATTCTGGATTAGATGGAAGACCCAGAACTAATTTATGTTCTAATTGTTGTTAATATCTTCCCTTTGACACCAAATATCTCCAGGCAAAGGGATAGTCAAGGTGAAAATCAAGGACCATCTTATCTCTTCCTACCAAAAAAAAAAAAAAAAAAATTGACTAGAAAGAATGAAAACTTTGAAAGTATCTAATAATATGTTGTAATCTGTCACAAGAGCATTGAGACCAAAAGTGCCAGAAGTTTTCCACAATCTTAGCAGAGCACGCTAGGGAACCCTGAGTGCCACGGCCCCATTCCTCATTTCCTTTATGAGGTGCTCAGTCTCCCTGAATTTCTATCAGTCTAGAACACTGAAACATACCCCACTTACGGCTGTGTTACTGAAGCATGACGGGAAGGATATTTATACCTTACTGATTACCTAACACACACATCCCCCCACCCCCATCCTACTCGCTCCCTCTCTAAAAAACTAACAACGGTGTTCAGCAATTTATGCTACCACCATGCCCGAAATGGAACTGCATATCTATTCACAGAGGTGACGTGGAACAGATTCCATGAGCACTAATTAATAAAACATTGTGGTCAAGGCAGTGACAGGCACTCTTACTATTTCAATCACTAGGAAGTGGAGGCAAGGAATATTCCATCATCTTCCGAAAGAACCATCACCAAGGCTGACGGGAGTGGAAACAGCAACTCCCAGCATCCCTGCTTGGACTCTTAAGTGGCTGAGCAATAAGCAAGCGGGTTATCTGAAAAGTGTTTATTCTTCTAAATTCAGACCCAGAATGAAAGAAAGAGTATAAAGAGAAGACGATTGGACACTCGCGGTGGAGCTGGCAATTTAAAGTTAATGTTGTACAACCTGCTGAATCCATCTGATCATTAATTCACAAACCTCAGCAGTAGGTATGACAGCTACTATGCCCAGAGGCTCAGTCATGCCTCAGCACTACCCTAGTAATTGTCTCTCGATAAAAGACATGCAGCCCGGCCCATAAATGTCGCAGCCATCATCGGCATGAGTCAGGGCTGCAGGTCCACAGGTCCTAGGGGGATGACAGGAAAGAACACGCTTCTGGAACTCTTCACCCACACTGACGGGTGCCCTTTCAAGACTGCAGCTCTGTATCGGACAGACTGTTAAGCTCCCCAGCAGCTCTGCAATCAAACCTTCCCAAGGATATCAATTAGATTCTATGGTGGCTTTCCTGAGCTCTTCCACAGTAAATGATAATGTGGCCAGTGGTAGTAGATTGCAACTGTCTATTAGTCGATGCTGTGCTGGGCTTTTATCTTTTTTTTTTTTTTTTTAAATTTAAAACCCATCGATAAGCAACAGCTCATCTATTGTGTGAAGAGCACAGCATTTGCCTGACATGAAATCTGAAACTTCTCAGCCTTGACTTGCATAAAGAGAGCCCCGCTGAGTTCCTGAACATGCATGTCTAATACACTGTGTGACGGGCACACCGTGGATGAACATCAGCTTTGAAAACTCACCCAAAGGCCACATATTACATTCTATAAGATGGCTTGTTTATACTAGAAAGAACCTGGCAGGGTCTTCTGACCTGAGACTGCTTGAAAACCAAAATCTAGTGGCCCTCCTACTACTTATTCATAACCAACTTACCTCCAGATTCCAAATCACGGCATTGTAATCAAAACTACAGTAAATAGGTTATTCTGGACTCAGGCTCATCAGAAGCAACAGAACAGATTAAAAGCATATTACATTACTGTCAGAGAAACTAGAACCAGAGAAAATTATTATAGAGCATGTCAAAGCCTTGCTGACATACAGACCAAACAAACCTGAATGTTGTGGCTAGAATGTAAGTGAGAGAACAGAATGGAAATGACAGAAAAGAAAGGTCAGAGGACAGGAGATAGAGAAAGAGAAATCCTCTCATTAAAAATATAGTGCACTTACATTCATAGGAACACAGGAGATAGTTTTTATTTCTGAAGAGACGTGGCAGAGGAACAATTCTAAGACACACACACAGTATTGGAGAGACATAGTAAAACTCAGTAACAATAATGCATTCTCAGAACTCTAAACTCAATGACAAACACAGTAAAATAGTATACATCGTTTACCTACTGTAGGTGGCAAAGCCACACATTGTATCCCTCTGATTTCTGATGGAAAACAAGCCTGCCTCTATTCTATCCAGCCTTGCTTTCTGTTACTCCTGGGTGTTTAATGCTTCCTTCTTTCTTTCTTTCTTCCTTTCTTTTTCTTGGTAGTATTTGAAAAACTTTAACCTGAAAAGCAGCACTATTCTTGGGAAGTAGCCAACACTGTGCTGCTCACTCTGCAAGTGAGGATCCAAAGATGGTTTATGTGGTGTAAAGAGAGTAATTAAAAAGCCTCCCTCCTTTTGCACCTTGACTTTGCCCCTGGAGGAGAAGTGAAGCTAGACAGAGATGCCTTCGCAATCCCCTAGACATCTAGAAAAAGCATCGTGGTATGTTCTATGAGCCACTACCAGTAGGCCCACCTTCTGTTGAACTGTCCTTGGAATCACCATGGTAGTAGTTCAAATACAAAGAAATAAAGTCCTTACCAAGCAGCTCCTGTATGCCTGGCCTGATGCCCACCCAAACAACTGGCTGAAGTCATCCAGAGCACCAGGGGTTGGCCGAGACGGTTACTTGGAATCCTTTAACACTAACCAAGCGTGTTCTTACTTCTGCTCTGAAGTACAGCCAATGATGTTAGCAACTGTGTTTTCCAGCTTGTCTGTCGGAAACATGCAGGCTATGTAGGGGGGTGTTTGTTTTTGTTTACTGTTTCGGTTGTGAATATATCTCCATCTGCTTCAGGGAAAACATATTTTACCACAAATTGGTTTGAAATGGAAATTATCAACCACAACAGAGAACCTTTTTTATTTTGTGAAAATGTAGCCCTGAAGAAATTGATCTTACACTATGGTACCATGTTGTCTTTATTTTTGTGTATGAAAGATTACATGCATACCCATTATTTAATGATAGTAAGTATCACATTTTATACCAAAAGGAGGAAAATATATTTATTAGTTCTCAGCAGTGGCTCTTTGTATTCTGGTTCACTGGCCAACAAATTATCTTGGGAAGATTCTAATCACTTGAATCTTTGGATCTTTGCTAATTCTTTCTCCTTGACCGGTTATGGCTCTTTGCCCTCCTTTAACTCTATAGACAAATCTTACTAATTTTTCAAGACTCTTAAATACTGTTTGTTCCAGTATGTTTTCCCTAACCATTTCCACAGATGTATTTTTCTATCTCTGAGTTTCTTCATTATTTACTAGGCTTAAGCATACATTGTATTTTCTTTTTTACAAGTTTCTGGACTTTGCTGTAGAAAATTTGGGAAGTTCAGAATAACCCCAGAAGAGTATAATGTTATTATTCAAATTGTAATATAAAGGTTTAGAATGCTTTAATAATTATGTAAGTCCTTGTAGGGGCTAGCAGCTGGTGAGATGGTCATGGCTCTGGATTCCTACATGGCCAACCACAGCTGAGCCCCAGATTCATCGGCTTCAAAACAACACTGGACATATGTGCATGCAAGGCCAAGATCCCAAGAAAAGGGACTGTGGCATGGCCGTCCCCCAGGGGGTGATTTCTCACTTTCCCTCTTTCTGTCTCATTCTCTCTCTCTCTCTGGTAAGTACACACACCCTATGGCAAAAACAAAAAAACAAAAAACAAACACAACAAAAAAAGTGTTTATAAATGCCTATTTAAAAATATTTCACTAAAATGTATTGAGTTTAATCCATTGTAAATTGTTTAAAAAGAATAATTTGTTCTCATTTTACTTTGTATTTCTTTATTACTAATAATGTTGAAGAATTCCTAAGTGACTAGTTGCCTTCTGACAGTGTAGGTGTGAAATACCTGTTTATGGACTTTTTTTCTTTTTTCCCTGGAGATGTTCATCTTTTATTATGATTATTCTTATCATTGTCTTTAATTGCTGAATTTGTATATTATGTAAATCACCTCTAGCACATATGTTAGAAATATGTATTGTAATTTTTGCTTTACTACATTACTTACCTGTTTAAATATAAAATATTTGAAATTAGTAGTATGGTAATAGTGTGAATTGTAAGAAACCTTCCCTGAAAAAAATACTAACTAAATACTCTTAGAGAAGCACAAGTCAAAAATTAACAAGTGAAGTTCAAAGAAAACAGATAAACAAAACCAAAGAGAAAATTTCTCTACCACAGAATGATAAAGGGCAGTAAATATCTTGGAGTAAAATTCAAAACTGGTCATTTCTTAGAGATTTAAGATAAAATTATACCTTAGTGAAATATCTTTGTGTGTGTGTGTGTGTGTGTATATATATATATATATATATATATATATATATATATATATGGAGAGAGAGAGAGAGAGACTATAAAGTTCAATATATTATTAATAGGAATTTTTTTCTCCTAATTTCCTAGAGGGTGCTTGTGCTCCT